>NC_068366.1:49177754-49310254 GCF_020536995.1 Dreissena polymorpha | reverse complement strand
CGGATTTCATCAAGATAAAATTCTTACTTAATGTCATAAAGATCGGATGAAAACTGTGACCTCTATTGTCTACGCAAGGTTTAGCTATTATTTGACCTTGTGACCTAGTTTTTTCCCCAGATGACCCAAATACTATCCCAATCCAGGATTTTATCAAGATAAACATTCTGACCAAATTTCATAAAGATTGGATGAAAACTGTGACCTTTATTGTCTGCACAAGGTTTTTCTATTATTTGACATAGAGACCTTGTTTTTGACCCCAGATGACCCAAATACAATCCCAACCCAGATTTCATCAAGATAAACATTCTGACCAAATTTCATATAGATTGGATGAAAACTGTGACCTCTACTGTCTACACAAACAAATTGTTGACGGACTCACACACGCACGCACAACGGACGCCGGACATTTCACGATCACATAAGCTCACCATGTCACTTCATGACAGGTGAGCTAAAAATGCTTATTACAGTTGTCTGCTCTTGTTTATAGATTAGGGTAATGTTGGTAAAGAAGTATGCAAAATATGAAAGCAATATGTCAAGGGACGTAAAACATATTTGAGGTGGTACGCAAACTTTTACATTCCAGCGCTCATGCTCACTCTGAAGCCGGGATGAGTAGGATAGCTCCACTATATATATTCATAAATGATAGTCAAGCTAAAAATGATGTTCTGCCTTTTGTCTATCTAAGTTTATTTTTCCATGGATTTAAAGTTGATCAATTGGACTGGGCAGAATCTGTACCAGAAAAACAGTGAGTGGGCCGCTTACATGTATACTACGAATTTCGTCAGCATTTCTGTACTGGAATGGTGAGTTTGCTTGTGTTGTGTGAAGGTGTCATTTTTTCTGTATTAGCATTTCCAAAGTTAGATTATATAGTGGATTACATTGTCTTCCCTAGTGACCAAAAGTTGTTCCCGGGTTCAATCCCAGTTCCAAGACCAAGCAACAGTCTCGAGAGTGTTTAAATAAGCCTTAAGCATACTTTGCTATGAAGCTAAAGATAGCATATACAGTTTTAAACACAACAAACTTGAGATGGTTTATAGAACACAAATCAAGTCACCTCGTCCTTTGCCGTTAAAGGCGAACACACCAACACTTCGTCTGACGATGGAAGAGGTTGCTCTTTGTCATGCATGTAGATTGAGAGTGTCACTTTTGGTATGTCCTCTGAAAGCATACAACTGTAGTGAACTTCAATACTATAGAGCATTTGGTTGTCCGAATGGAACAATGCTCTATATGCCATTTTCAAGTATTTTAGAATTCATCTTTCAATAATTTAGATAGGGTTTTAAATGAGAGGACATAGAGCAAAATAAAGCAAAGAATATATTTCTAAGAAATCATACTTTATTGAAGTTCAAATTAAATTATTACGCTGATGTTCACGATTCCATGGTTATAAATTCTCAATATCGACAAAAATGTGTTAAATGCATCTAGTTTTTCAGACAGATACCGTAACAGTCAAGAAAGATTATTGTAATGCTTTGGAATGCAGGTGGTTTTAGAGGTTTATCACTTATTTAAATGACCTATACATGTTACTAAATGTACATACCTGTAGGACATATAATAAGATTTGGCTCGCCCTCATTGTAGCTAGTTCCTAGTTTTCTGTGAACTGTTTCTTGCTCTGCAAAATCATTAATTAAGAAATTACTACATGTTTTAATTTCATGTTAAATTTCAATCAGGGATTTGTCATAAAAATGTGACCTATACTCGGCAACATTTGTCAGCTATCTTTAAGAGAAAATAACTGAGAATCGTGTGGCTAACTGGGGATGAAAAAGGTCAATTGTACATCTATCTATCTTGATTCTCACATATATTTAACATTTCATTTTCATTGTTTGGAATGTAGTTTGCTCTTTAAACAAGGTATTCATACGAATTCATAAACAATGTAAGACATTGTAATCAATATCTACCTGCAAGATGCTTCAGGACAATGCCCAAGTACTCGAGACTGAGATAGTCGCTGATATTGGACGATATAGAGCCCAAGAAGCTCTTCCATAGTTCTGACAGACCATGTATCAGTTCAGCTACACCCGCACTAAAGTACAAGAATGAATAGCTTTGAGTTGACAATATAGTGAAAACAAATGAACAAACAAGATATGTGTCTATTGGAAACGATATCCTCCATATTTCACTTTTATCTCTAAATTTCTCATATGTGAAAAAAGCTGCTAATGACCTCTACGTTTGACTTTGACGTTTTATGTCATGGGTCCGTTCATACACACCACTTTCAATCTCCTCATGGTGATCTTTTTATGTAAGCTCTTTTAAAGTAACATGATAAATGACAGGTACAGTAGAAAGACGAGCTGTTTATTATAACACAAATTGACCTATTCACCTTTATTTGTGACCTTGAGCATTAAGGTACAGAGACGAGTGTCACACGTGACTAGAAGTCTTACGTTGGTTTCGTTTGAACCAATTTATTTATAAATCCATTAATATATGGAAATGTCATTGCTGAGACAGAAATTTCAAGCGGTGTAAATGCCAAAATTTGATCTTTGCGCTATAGTTTGACCAAGATCTTTGAGTTAGGGAGACTCGTGTAACAAATGACACGTTGGTCTATGATGTTAAACATTGTCAAAAAGTTTTTGGAGAAGATCAGATGAAAACAAGTTAAGTAAGAGAGCGGAAATCAACTCATATTACAGACAGACGGACGAACAGTGCATATTGCATCCCTACTGTGGCATAAAAATTTACAATTAATGACCATTTTGGAATAAAATCTATAACAAATTAAATTATTATATATAGCAACTTTAAACTAATTTTCAGCAAACACATTTTCAGATAAATTTTGTATCATTTGCAGCAAATGACTAATCAGTTGGTTTTGCATCTTAACAACCTTTTAAAAATTGATAACTCGTTTGCCATAAATTTTTCATCTGAAGTGCCATACTCAATTTTTACCAGAATTGTTTCTTTTAAACAAATGACCATGAATCATTTTGATCATTTGCATATAAAGCAAAATGTCAAACAAAAGCCTACCTGTGTTCATTAATTTTGGTCAAGTTTGCTTTAATAATGGAGGCCATTGTGGAAGCCGAATCAGTCCAGCCAGAAAATGACTGTGTAGGATTTTGTGATTCCATCATTTCTTCGTCATTATCAGTATCATCCATTTCACTGATGCTTTGTTGTGTTTCCCCTTCCTCCATGCACCATAACAATGCTGTGATTAAATATACAAATTTATTATACTAACACAAAGGACAAATACATGAATTTATTAATGTTTACTTAAATAAATGAATGAATAATTAAGATTATCTTGATTAAAAGAAGTACTCATAACGATGACTTAGATTGTTACTGAAGTCAGACAGTAAAAAAGTGCTCAGGTGATGCATAAATAAAGTTATAAAAACTAGACAACAATGAATGATTTCAAACAGTAAAAACATGTACATTATGCAAGAGGAAGACTCTTAACCACATACTCATATAAACTAATGAAGGTGTTATTTCGATTGCTAGGTCGCGCATATATATTTCATGTTAAAATCACTTTTAATAACAACAATACCAACCTTGTGTAACGTCTTTGGATTCGATATCTTTTACTTCAACATGATTGATTGCTCGAAGTGCAAGAGATTCGTCTATCCCTGCAGCAACCAGTTCACGAACAAATGCTGTTTTCTTCTCTTCCAGATCCGATGTATTGTTAGCATCAGTCATCTCATGTTCTTGTGTCCTTACATAGATTTCAATATCCTGTTCACGAGTTCGATTATCAACTTCCTCTTTGGCAAGATTTAAAGCCGCCACTAAATCAGCTAAACAGAACAAATCATACATTACATCTAGAAGATGGTTTGTACACATTCATAACATTTCGAACATAAAACAATTTAAGCTTTTATGCAAGCGTAAAAATTTATATTAACCAGACCTCAAATGTTGATGATGCAAAAACAAACGCTTCCAAATACATGTAATATTTCGTTCTTATTAGAAATATGAACTGTTTGAATATTACACATCAGCCAAATTATGCTAAGAAAATTCACAAATACGATCAAAGTGGACTGAACTCAAATATAAATAATCACAATTTATTTAAAGCTCCTATATACCTGGTGTACAATCCTGTTTCACAGCTGACAACAGCGGGTATATGTGATTCGATGGCGCTTTGTCTGACCCAACTTTCACAAGCTCTCGTTGGAGAATCACTAGCTGGTCAACCGTAAAATAGTTCAGGTGGAAATACTCGACTCGTTTTTGTCTGATGTATTCCAACCATTCTCTCAAACAAGTCTCCATGAATTTTGCAAGTTCTGGAATGACGTTTTGCAAACCTTCTGTTTTGGGAACTCCACCCTGTGCAAAGAAAAATGATAACCAACATTGGAGTGCTGGTTCATATAAATTCAAAACCTTGCATAAAAGCTGAAATGGTTGAATCATCACATGCTATAACTCGTTTTCCATGAAATAATTGTATCTCACCCATGTAGAACATAACATTTGAGCATTTTAATCGGCTAGTATTGTATCGAAATGCTAATCACGACATTTTTGTTCAGAAAAAACATCACAAACATGAAAGAATGGCACTACAATTAACATGTATATCAAGTTTACAACATTCAAAATATCAAACACTTTTCATTTGATAACTTTAAATTGGCAAGTAATGTGACAGTTAACTAGAGTGCATCGAAATAATATGGTTCTTATTTTAAGTCTGCAATGTGTAATGTTTAATTTAAATATTGTAATGATTTGGCAGTGCCTTTTTCTAATAAATCAACCCTTTTGATTTGAGAGGAAACAAATAACAGTAAGAAGTTTATGCAGAACAATTGTGCAAAAATGAAACAAGAGGGCCATGATGGCCCTGAATCGCTCACCTGACTAACCTTGCTACATCAACTTAAATTCTATCAGACCCATATACAATTGCAAGCCAGATTTCATTAATTAATACATTTTGACAAAATTTCATTAAGAAGTGATGAAAACTGAGATCTCTTTCATCTACACAAGGTTTTACTAGAATTGGCCCGATGACCTAATTTTTTACCCCAGATGACCCATATACAATCCAAAATCAGGTATTGTCAAGATAAACATTCTTACCATATTTCATTAAGATCAGATGAAAACTATGACCTCTATTATCTACACAAGGTATTTCTATGATTTGACCTAGTGACCTAGTTTTTGACCCCAGATGACCCAAATTCAATCCAAACCCAGATTTTACCAAGACAAACATTCTGACCATATTTCATTAAGGTCTAATGAAAACTGTGACCTCTATTGTCTACACAAGGTTTTTCTATGATTTGACCTAGTGACCTAGTTTCTGACCCCAGATGACCCAAATACAATCCCAATCGAGATTTTATCCAGATAAACATTCTGACCAAATTTCATAAAGATTGGATGAAAACTGTGACCTCTATTGTCTACACAAGGTTTTTCTATTATTTGACCTAGTGACCTAGTTTGTGACCCCAGATGACCCAAATACATTCCCAACCCAGATTTCATCAAGATTAACATTCTGACTAAATTTCATAAAGATTGGATGAAAACTGTGACCTCTATTGTCTACACATGGTTTTCCTATGATTTGACCTAGTGACCTAGTTTCACACGCACGCACACACGCACAACAGACGCCGGACATCACACGGTCACATTAGCTCACCATGTCACTTCGTGACAGGTGAGCTAAAAAAGCTTAGTGAGAAACGGACAGTTGGAAGAAGTGACAAATGCAAAACGTTTCATCATAATACAAGAAGTATAATACTTATTACATATTTGCAGTAAAAAGCTGTCTTTTCTTTAATTGTTGTTTACCTTCAGCTTTGGTACATCGTTTCCTTCCCCAAATGAGAGAATGACACAAACCGGTCGTGTGGTATTGCACATGAATGTCGCTTCCCAACTGTTAAACAACACACAGCCGGTGGCACACAGTTTTCTAAACACATTTCCAAGACGACTTACGCTGTCAAACACCTTAAACAAATTTGATTTAAGGATTTAAAGGTAAACTGGCCCATACACATACCTTAATTTTATAAAACAACATCAAGAAAAGTCAAGACACATTACATGTGTATAATATACATAGTTTATAAACTGAATACAATAGTGGCAAAGTTACACTCAACACAATAGGCATATATGTCACCATATTTAAGTTGAAATCAAATTGTATTAGACCAACAATTAACATATTATTAACATGTTATACAGTGTTGTAAAGCAATGTCAAATGCATGATATGAGAAAGTTGGCGTTATTTAAGAAGGAAGGTTAAAATTCATTGATAGTTAATTTGAGGCGACATCTACGCATATATGCTTAATACAAAATGCTTGAATACTGTTTCATACAAAACATTAATCATTACATGATATTACACAAAATTATGTGGTGACAGTGTCGAATTTTAGATTGTTACCACAACGATTTGCATCCGATTTTTTATTATATTTTAATTATAGTCATATAGTTAAACAAGTGTTATATGTACGTTTCTAAACACAAGCAACTCGTGCAATTCAACTTGCAAATCATGCACCAATACAGATATCAGAGGCGGTAATCACATTACAAACTAAATGGCGATGTCCATGCCGAGGCAGGTATTTTTCATTGTTTTATACCCTTTATTACTGGTATTATTTGTTTTTATTCCGCTCACTTTCCAGCCATTTTATGAAGAAAGTTACTGGCTTTTATTTCACAGTAATATTCGCTTTACATATCAACTTTACTCGGTGCGAAATTTCTTAACGGGATGACCTTCTTAGGGCTCCACTAAGAAAATTGCTTAGTCTATGGTGCGATATAACTTTTGTGCAGTGTACATGTCATTGCTCTTATGTCTGTGTAAAAATGGCTTATATTTTTAACACTTTGGTGTGAATTTAACATTCATATGGTTACATGTTTATACGGACTTTTATTTGTGTGAAGTGATTGGGATTGAAATTTATATAGAATTCATATTACAACTCTCACCAAGGTGAACTTTTCAACATCCACTTTGACATCCTTTCTGTCGTGTGTGTTTTTCCCAGCCACCAACATCAATCGACTTTGAAGATCTTGTAGCTGCGAGAAACTGTAGCTTCTGAATTGACGTTCATGTTCTTTTTCTGGCACAGTTAATTTGATAACATTTCTTGTCAGCTGTGAAGAAAACATGAATTTTGTTTAACTAATAAGCACATTAGTTTATCCCAGGTCAAGTGTGAAATGTTTGTATATGCTTAAGATTTCTATATCATGTAGAATAGTTTCACTATCAAACACCGAAATCCACAGTATATTGTCAAAAACAATTATCCCTTCCAGTGAACCTTAATACATATGTGTTTCAGTTAGAAAAGCAAACAACAACTACACAAATACATGCGACATAAATAAGCAATATTAAATGTTTCACAAGATTTCATTCTTGCTCAGTTACCCATAAAACCACCTTATCGTCATATGTTTGTTTTTACTATGTTACTTTGTTAAAACTTGCCCCCGAAACAATCGCATACATTGTTTTGATGTGTTTGCATAAAGCAGCTTACAAAACATGGTAAACCAGAAATGGCGCGGCAGAGGCCGACGCGTATCCCCACGCTGCATGTTTGGCCCAGGGGGCGTCCCAGGGTTGGTAATGGGGCCATGCATAGTTGAGATTGACCGTATTGTCATCAGAGATTTTCAGTATCAATTGGAAGTAAATCGATGTAGAAATGAAGAAGTTAATGTAAAATAACATAAAACAAGAGATGTGTTTGTCAGAAACACAATGCCCCCTACTGCGCTGCTTTGATTTGTTTAATCATTTAGCAGGTTCATTAATAACCTCCCTTTAAAGCTTATTACTTCCCTTGGATTTGTTTTTTTGACCTTTGACCTTGAAGGATGACCTTGACCTTTTACCACTCAAAATGTGCAGCTTCATGAGATACAAATGCATGCCAAATATCAAGTTGCTTCATGAGATACACATGCATGCCAAATATCAAGTTGCTATCTTCAATATTGCAAAAGTTATGGCCAATGTTAAAGTACATAATAAAAAAATGAGTGAAAATCTCGGACCTGGCCCCACCCAAATCCCCATAACTTTTGACCCAGGGGTCAGATCAAAATTCCAAAGAGTGCAGGGTCGCACATATGCTCATTGTTACCATGTGTGTAAGTTTTAAGGCTCTAGAGCTTATAGTGTAGGAGGAGATAGTGGCCAGGACGGCAGACCAACGGACAGACGGCAGAGATAACCACAATATCCCCACGCTTTTCAAAAAGCGTGGGAATAACCAAATTATATAACCTGCACACCTTTAATAATACTTTAAGTATCACTTAACACACTAAGTGAGTGTTTGGTGGAAAGTAATCATGTGAATGTTAAAAAAAATCAAACAGCAATAACTCTAAAATATGGAAGAAAGTCTTACTTTTCAAGGTGATCACTCTTAGTTCTGAGATATGCTCGGCACTAAAGTTAAGTAAAACAAGATGTGTTTTTGAAACACTATGTCCCCCCCCCATATATTTGACCTTTGACCTTGAATGATGACCTTGACCTTTCACCACTAAAAATGTGCAGCTCCATGAGATACATATGCATGCCAAATATCAAGCTGCTATCTTCAATATTGCAAAAGTTATGGCCAATGTTAAAGTTTGGCGCAAACAAACCAGCACATCAACAAACAAACCAACAAACAGACAGGGAAAAAACAATATGTCCCCCAGTACTGGGGAACATAAAAACTTACAAAAGGCAAGAATTTAAGGGCAATTACTACAAAGTACTCTCCATGTGCACTGGCTGGTTATTGTATCTGGAATCCATATTTAATGTACTGCTTATACACATTTTCGTAAGTTTGGTGATGATCTGGTTCAGTTAGCGAGTAGAAAATGAGAAAAAAAGCAAAAAAAGACTTAAGAAGGTTCGGGCATCATATACCTTTCATCAAGCGAATACAAACAGCCTACATGTTACATGATACAATACAATATGATTACTTACAATGTCTTTGTTTGAGTTATGGTTCTCAGGAATTAACCCAATCACGTAAATACCAAAATTGTTTATGGCATCCGCTTGCATCAAAGAAGTCACCTCCACTGAGCCATGTGCCTTCTTGATTTCCTTCAGCCAAGGAAGTTCTCTGTCTGTGTCAATCTAAACAAAAACACGTTGAAACACATTTAAAATTTAAGACTCCATAAATTTAATTTCTTAATAAACACAAAATATTGAAAATCCGAACAAGATATGTTAAATATTATTAATTCCTTATTCCTTTCCCTTTGTGTAAATTATTATTATCCTTGATTAGTAATGAATAAATGCCATTTGTGTACATATCATTCATTATCATTAATTATTCTAAAATTATTAACAAACCCACAATAAGTTAATTAAGTCCTGACCTACCAGCTGTTGGGGTAAATTTGGATTGGCGTCCAGCTCTTTCCAAACTATTCTGCATTTGTCTAACAATACGCTGTAGTCACAAGCAGCAGAGAGTTCAAATATAAGTGTCGAATAGCCCAGCACAGCCGAGTGCAAACATTGCACTTTTTTAATGTTCAGCGGTTCGTCTCCTGCCGACATCATTGCTAGGTCTACGAACACTTTCAATTCCTTTTGGCCAGCTGAAAATTAAAAACATACAAGTTTCTACGAAACACATTGTATAACATATTTGGATACTAGTTACAATGACTGCTGCTTCCTGATGACCAAAAACAGATATGCGCTCTCAGATACAAAATCACATTGCCATAACCAAACTACCTTAAAATTATAAAATTAATGTGCTCCCTGAAGTATTTAAGTAATGTCCGGGATGTCAGTTAACTCACAGTGGCACTTTTCTCAAACAAGCTTAACATATCTGAACAGCTTACCATGTATAGGTGCACACAGTTACTCTAGTTCACTGAACATGCATTACTTGAATATGAGACCAGGGATTATGGTTGTAGAAATACTTGAATGACCAACTTTGTACACATTTTATGACCGGACAGGGATTCAAATGACGCAATCTTACAAATGAGTCTCATGCTTAACTAACTTGGCCAAATAACACCTTAAATAACAATTAACCAAATATATTGCTTAAACTCAAATTGGTCATAATACAAATGTATCATACATCTACCAAAACTTTTGACTGAAATTCATACAAGATAGTTTTATTGTAAAGAGCCTCGATATAAATTTTGCACTGTACGGTACACTTATATAACCTTATATACTACTATTCTGGACGATGCCCAAATGCCTATGAACGTCACGTAATAAGAAGCCCCGTTATTACACGGGAGGCGGAAAACTACAACGGGCGAGGCATGGTCAGGGGTGATAACCCCAACAAAGGGTTAGGGTAAGGGTTAGGGTTAGGGGTCGGGTTAGGGTTAGGGTTGGGTTTAGGCTTACCCAAACCCTAACCCGACCCCTAACACTAACCCAAACCCTAACCCTCTAACCCCCCCTTGCGCAATACCATACCATGCCTCGCCCGTTGTAGTTTTCCGCTTCCCGCTTCCCCATCTTGGTAAATGTGCAAAATACATGACAAAATAGTCAGAAATATTAGATAATTAAACTTACATGTTTGCATCGATTCTTTTAGCCACTGAACAAGATTGTCACATTGAAGGAACATCTCCAAACAGTGTATCTTCTCCTTGGTGATAAACTTTAAAACTTGAAAAGTTTCCATAAGTTTATCATCGAAGTCCTTCATTTTAAAATGTTGATCAATATGCTGCAAGACAATGTATAATGTTAAAATAAACACAATATAAAATGATCAAAAGATATTGTTTGTTGATGGGCAAAATAAATAATGTACAGGCGAAAGGAAAATTAGGGTTAATCTATTAGAGCAATGTTGCAAGTTTATGTTAAACTTATTTAGTATGAAAGTTGTAGGAAAATAATAACAACGCTATAGTCTACGTCGACTATACTAAAATATACAGATCAAAGCAATAAATAGACTGAAGAATGACAAAAACACTATCATTTGAATTGAAATGTAACAATTCTCACTGGCATTGCACAAGAATCATGACAGTAACTTGACATCTTTTAAGGGCATGTAATATGCATTATGATTTCTATACGAACGAGTTTTAAACAATAGATGTGTTTGTCAGAACCACAATGCCGCCTTCTGCGCCGCTTTGAAGCCATATATTTGACCTTTGACCTTGAAGGATGACCTTGACCTTTCACCACTCAAAATGTGTAGCTCCATGAGATACACATACATGCCAAATATCAAATTGCTATCTTCAATATTGCAAAAGTTATGACCAATGAAAAAGTTTTTGGACGGGCAGACGGACCGACTGGACTGACGGACAGTTAAAAAACTATATGCCAACCTTCGAGGGCATAAAAAGGGCTCGAAAACAATAGAAGACTTTCATGCCAAATACCACCCATCTCGGCCTGGATGTTTTATAAAGTCTTTTGACAACTGCCATGAGTTTTAGATGGTGTTAAATGCCTTAATTACATAGCTGATAAGCTTAACTAACTGCTTAATGACATACTTAATGTATCAGATAAAGAAAAATTATTCAAGATATGCAAGCAGGTTTTTCAGAACAGCGATATTTTCTACTAATATACTATTACATGCCAATAGTCTAATAATTAAATGCTCATCACAGTAATCTAGATTTTTAATGTTCGAGTTGCAACATTAAAGATTTTTTCACCGAAATAGTTTTCATTGTGTTTTACAGTTTGTGAACATTTTAAAACGTACTTGTACATAAACTTTTATTGATTTTCGAAAATTACGCAACAATCAAACAATAATACTTATTGACATATTATTCTTCATTTACGTTTGCTATTGCTGTAAAGCTGCTTTTCATATCATTAATTATTTTTATTTAAAATAGCTATTGGAGAGCAGTATGATATAAATTAAACATGTTTGAACAAGAGATTGCCAAGCAATATTGTCCCCTAACGGTGAAACTCCACCATTGTCAGTAATTTATATCTATATATATATATATATTTGTTGCCATAGCAACCATAATTCTTGACGAAGGAACAAATGAAATGACTTGCATAATCTCCATATAGCCATCTATCAATGTTCCAAGTTTCATGAAAAAATATGAAGAACTTTAAAAGTTATCGCAGGATCCAGAAAAGTGTGACAGACAGACTGACAGACAAAGCGCAAACCAAAAGTCCCCTCCGGTTTCACCAGTAGGGGACAAAAACAGATACATGTACCACCTCAGGTGTTCAAACTAAACCAGTTTAGTTTCAAAGCCTATTTGCTTAATATTCAACCTATTAAGACACTGCAAGAGACGAGTTGAGTAACAATTATATTGGTATTTTACATGTTATAAATGCTTCTCTATCACTGTGAACACGGGAATACACTGACGCGAAACATTCTTTAAATACCACATTCAACCACCGTGCAATACCACATGCCCAATACCAAGAATATCTGCATTCTGGTTTCAAGGGAGATTCCTTAAGTTTTCACTACATGAATATAAGGAAAAAAGTGACCTGCCAGGGCGGACTAATTTCGACCCCAAGGCTTTTGTACAGGACCACCATACAATTTTATATGCCAAATACCAACCCTTTTGGTATGCGGTTTTAGAGGAGGAGAGTTTAAATCTTCAATATATACATATGAGGAAAACAATCAAACACCAGCGTTGAGCAAACTTTGACCCAGGGTCATGATTTAAACAAACTGGGGAGAAGGCAACCAATACGATATTAAATGATATTAAATGATTCATCTTTGCCTTGTCGTTAGAGAGAAGATTCTCAAGACATGTTGCTTTAAATGTATACAAACCACGTGAACACTGGTAAGTGGCCATTTTCAACCCCAGTGGCATGGTTTGAACAAACTTAGAATATAATCACTAGACGAAGTTACACACAACATATTACACTCCTGATCAATTCAGTTTCAGAGGAATTATTTGCAGTTTCATTTCTTATATCTATTTTTTATTTAGCTTTTGTGACCTTCATATGCAACAGACCAAACAGGATTGACAAACTTTGAAATCAAGAATCATTTCATTTAAATTTTGTTTTAATTTGTCAATGGTTTCAGGAAGGGAAGTCGATAGTATAAAGTATTTTGCAAGCACCTCATGCATGCCCGGATTGACGAACGAGAGACATCAATCATGCTATACTTAAAGCTCCCCAGGTAAGCGGAATATTAAATACCTGTGATATTTTTTGGATAGGCTTGAAGTCGCCTTTAAGGCTATACTTTCGCTGGACTTTCAATAATACTCGTGCACCACTGACACACGACACTAACAGCCTATGTTCTTGCAACTGTCGTATTCGTTGATTCGCAATGCGTCCTGAAACTCCAAACACGGTGATTTCTCTAACAAGACGATCGTCCAATTCATGAAAATTATAAAATGTTCTTTCAAATTCTTGAAACAAGATGTCACCAGTGGTCAATTTTTGTCCGAATTCTCTCCACCTGAAAATACATATTGTGTTATTTATCACATAAAAGACAGTTACATATTCACTTATCTTACCAAAAATGATATAAAATATTATAAACATGTATATTAAACTTCGTCAGATTAAGAGTTCTTATATGATAAAGTTTAAAGAATTCAATACTTCCTTTCCATTTTTGTTATACAAAATAAATATGACTCAAAGTTGTTTTTTTCTTCATCATGTTGGGTGGTCTTTAAAACTTGGGATGCAAGAGGTTACAAAAAACATTAACCCGTTAACTGTTTGCCGTAACCTGTTGTTAACCTGTTAACCGAAAAACCTTTTATAGAAAAAATGTTTAAGTATACGTTAAACATGTCATAAACAGGTACATACTCCTTCTCAACTTCCTTCCAAATAGTGCCCACAACATCAGAAAGACTTTTGCATGAATTTCTATTAGCGTTGCATGCGGCTGCCCACATTCTTTCAAACACAAAACTTTTTTCTAGTTCTTCAAATGACTTCAAAATATCTAGAACTGATTCAGGAACATTAAAAGCTTTAAGCTTTGGTTTCGAATTGTTGTCCACCTTTGCAGTATATACCTCACAAAATGCGTTAAGAGGCTGTGCATCCAATGAATTTGCAGCAAGAGTCAGAACACGGTCTATGTCTGCTGTCTCAACTTAAAGAATAAATAATATGAGAATATTGGCAGATGGCGATAACAACTGGCAAATGCAACTGTAAACAACGAAAATAATACAAATGCAAAACATGGTATAATTATAATACCAACCATTCAAACTCTGGCAGTGGTTGACCAGAATGGACATTTGCTTCGACTGAAGTTCAAAGGCCTCTAATTCTGACATTCTACGATGAACAACTGCAATGAACCATTCAACAGGTTGCTTTGGCTCCAGAGCATTCATAACTGCTCCAAAAACGTTTACGTGAGCGTTTATTAAACGCAAGATTCCTATTTCAACGTTACCATCCACAAGTGACACCCAGCTACTTTGACAAATACCAACTATGTGGTCGAGATTTGGTTGTACATCAGGCATCAACAGCTGATTCTCCTTTTCTTCATCTACAAAAAAAGTCAAACATATGAATCAAATAAACGCAAATGCAGAATAAACTGTTCGCAAGGCTACAAACATATCCATAGAACAATGAAGCCCACACCTATGCAGCTGTACGTGGTATGTTAAACAGTCTATAAATAATTATATTTTGAAAAATTGAGATTATGGCTGAAAGCAAGACCAGAGCAAAAGCCATGAATGCTTCATAAACAACAGAATGTTCTTGTATACATACCATTTCATAATATTGATGAAGGTTTTGATATGAATTTATTTTATTATGTTTCATTTACGATACATGTATGCACTTTCGAGTTACTGATCGAAAACAAATGTATGTTTAAGTAAACCCTGATCATATACAGTTTCAAATCATTTACGGTTTTGAATTGATATAATTATATTATTTGTAAGATGTAATAAGTGCATATTTGTACTGCATGACATAGAGGATAACTATCAAGCATAATTAAGTATCGAACACATTCAAAAGTTTATATATCATAACCTTGCACCCACCCTATCCATAGGCAAATCAAAAGCAATGTCTCAGTCTATAAATATACAGTTGTGTGATAAAAAGTATCGTCAGGTGGTCACACATGCACCATAACAAAATCCACTCTGGAGTTATCAAGCAGATACTGACTCCATAAATGTATTCACCCAAAATGCAATTCATGATTTGTAAACTTGAGTAATAAGCTATGTATCAATAGAGACAATCTCAACATCTTTGTACCCATGGACAGGGTTAATTCTATAAGACCTCCCCATCATTATGAAAATTGTCTAATGTCTGAATAATATTTAACTGCAACCCCTGTTTCTTGCTCTGGTTAGCAATATAGTATTTTACAATAATCAAATGCTTTCATGGGTCTTTATCACTAATGTAATATTTCTAGTAAACATTTTTATAGTTTATTCTATTTTGTATATAGCAAACAAACATATAAACCAAATATATTATGTAAATATATTATGTAACTGTGAAATACAAGAAATATATATGTATTTACGTTTGTTTTTCAAGAAAAGCTGGATAGGTGGCCAGGTCAATGTCATTCTAAGAATCTGGTTTGAGTCATCTTCACTCTGTATTGTAGACTTCCATTTCTTCTCAAAAAGGATTGTCATCAGTGTCTTCAGTCGCCTTTTCCCAGCCGAATCCATTTTATTGTAATCAACTGTATAGCCACCATCGATTGCCTGACAAGAATAATATACAATTATTCACACAACATAGTGCAAAATGATAATGAGATTTGTAACATCATATATATAGGATTGATACAATTTCACTGCTTTTGTAAAAAAAAATTTATAAGTTAACAGATGCGCTAAGTCCGATGAAAAATGCCACAAAAACATGTTTATATGTGGTTTAACAACAGGCCACTCAGTTATCGTATCAACATGGTTATTTTAAGGCATACAACTGCATCTGAAAACTGAAACAAGGCGTTAAAAGGAAGTGGGATACGTTTTTTTTAATGCGTTTTAAAGTAAATTGAGATCTTGACCTCACACCTAGCGCCATAATATTTGTATATGACAAATCGAATGGCCATCTTGGGAATACTTATTCAAATACATCAATACATCGTAGGCATTAAAAGTTGACAGAATGGCAAATAAAATTTAATGTAATTAATTATTGCCTTGACTTTCCAAAAAGGAACATTTGTGATTATACATTTAACATCATTTGGTGATCAGGATTTACAGTTTTTACCAACATTACAGAGAACAAGAGGGCCATGATGGCCCTGTATCGCTCCACTGATTTTTTATGCGAAAAAAGCGTGCAATGCGCATGGGATAAAATGTACTCAAGCATGTGACTTTCTCTTTCTATCCCTCTTCCCACCTGGCGCTTAAAGTTGGAAGAGTGAGCATTTTTATATAAGGAAAAAGTTACTAGGGTGGTAACTAAACAGACTTAAAAGCCCGGGAATTGTCGCACAGATCCTTTGCTTATAACATAGGTATATTTATCTCTCCAAAAGATAGTGTCGTTCTTTCTATTTCACATATTTTTAGATGCTGAAAATCAAATCTACGCATGTTCTACAAGATTAATGATAGTTCCTTCATTCAATCATGAATCTTTTTCCAAAATTCCAAAAAGTGTTTGTAGGTTTCAAAGTTTCTGTTACTTATATAGTTCATGACATATGCAAAATACCCTGTGGTCATGTTTTTTGACAAATCAAATTTTGTTGAACAACATTTTAATGGGAGCCTTCAAAGGATAAATTTGGCCCCAGGAGCATAATTTGAACAAACTTGGTAGAGAACTAAAAGATGTCACTACATACCAAATTTGGTAGCCCTAGGCCCAATGGTTATGGACAGGAGGATTTTTAAAGTTTTCACAAAAGAGGCTTTATATAGGCATATGTTCATTTTTGTGACCCCGGGGGCCGGTCAAATTTGACCCCAGGGGAATAATTTGAACAAATTTGGTAGAGGACTATTAGATGTAACTACATACCAAATTTAGTAGCCCTAGGCTCTATAATTATGAACAAGAAGATTTTTAAAGTTTGCACAAAATAGGCATTATTTAAGCATATGTTCATTTTTGTGACCCCCGGGGCAGGGTCAAATTTGACCCCAGGGGCATAATTTGAAAAAAACTTGGTAGAGAACATTAAGATTTTAATACATACCAAATTTGGTAGAAATAGGCTCAATGGTTATGGACAAGAAGTTTTTAAAGTTTGCACAAAATAGGCCCAATATAAGCATATGTTCGATTTTGTGACACCTGGGGAACGGTCAAATTTGATCCCAGGGGCTTAATTTGAACAAACTTGGTAGAGGAGTATTAGATGTCACTACATACCAAATTTGGTAGCCCTATGCCATACAGTTATGGACAAGAAGTTTTTAAAGTTTGCACGAAATAGGCCTTATTTAAGCGTATGTTCATGTTTGTGACCCCCGGGGCAGCGTCAAATTTGACCCCAGGGGCATAATTTGTACAAACTAAGTAAAGAACTATTAGATGTCACTACATACCGAATTTGGTAGCCCTAGGCCCTACGGTTATGGACATGAAGATTTTTAAAGTTTGCACAAAATAGGCTTTTTATAAGCATATGTTCATTTTTGTGACCCCGGGGCAGGGTCAAATTTGACCCCAGGGGCATAATTTGAACAAACAAAGTAGAGAACTATTAAATGTCACTTCATACCAAATGTGGTAGTTCTAGGCCCAATGGTTATGGACAAAAAGATTTTTAAAGTTTGCACAAAATAGGCTTTATATAAGCATATGTTCAATTTATTGACCCCCAGGACGAGGTCAAATTTTACCCCAGGGGCATAATTTGAACAAATTTGAAAGATGTTCACCCCAGGAACATTTGTGAGAAGATTTATCAGAATTAGACTTATAGTTTAGGAGAAGAAGATGTTTAAAGAAAAAGTTAACGCACGCACGCACAAACGACAGACACAGGACCATGACAAAAGCCCCGCTGGCCTCTGGCCAGTGGAGCTTAATAATTTACGAAATTTCAACCTTTATTGCAACCTAGGCATTTCAAAGCAATGTCTGATCTATGATTGACACATAGTCTAGTCAAAGAGAATACAAATCTGATATTAAATTAAAATGTAAAGCTTAACAGAAAAAATAAAACTTTCCCTGAAATTTTTACCTTGACCTTCCGCCAAAGTCCATTGGAGTCATAACTGACACATTTTTGGTAATCGGGAACAATTAAACCAGAAGACATATATTATAATTATTTATGGGATGCGAATGTTACAGAGCGGTAGCAAAATTTGATGACTTTTACCTTGCATTAATCTTTATCTTTCACCGAGGAGCATTATCAGAGACTTGTTCTTGACAAATTAAATGGTGATGGATAATAATATTCCGAAATTTAAATTCCTCCCACAACCCCAACAACGTGCCAAAGGACGGTTGGTGCGACTACAATATGCCCTCCTTTAAGACCATACAAATAATGTCGGGCAATGGTTACCAGCTTATCATTAACACATTCTAAACTAAAACTTCATTATCATTATTTTAATCAAGTCAGAAAAAAACACACTAAGAAAGTTTGTTTTAATTGCACATATTAATGAAGAATGTTTCATTTACCTCACTAGCCATTACTGTTAAGTGCTCCTGCATTTGATTCGGGAACGTATCCACATACTGGCAGAAATACGCTATGAATAGTTGTTTCATCTCGGACCATTTGATAAACTGCAATCCAAGAAAATTCCATTTAATTGGTAAATCGAAATTGTTTTTTGTTTGTTTAAATCATTTGTAAACTCAATTGCATCATGAACTTGAGCTTTCATTAAAGATGATTATCATGTTCATATACCATGTAGATTGAATTTATCAATCAGAAACATGAATTTTAAGACGCATGAACAGCTATGCCACTTTCAACTCCTCTACTACAGCTTTGTAATGGTAAGATTTAATAATAGCTCAGTATATAAACATTAATAAAAAATCAATTTAACTCCTAAGTTTATAATTTAACTCCTAAATTTAACCTGTATCAAGTTAATCTATATTGAAATTTAACAACTAATAAAAAAATGTTATTTGATTGATGGGGCAAAAACGTTTCTACTGGTAGAGTGGGTGTAAAAAACAAAATCTAAAATGTTTATGGATTCAAAGTTTCTTAATATTTAAATACGGTCCTCAACTAACATGGCATTAGTTTGAAGAACATCATCCTTAGTGTTCTGTAATAATCAGAATAAGTGGATGTTTTAATGCTTTTCAAATTTACCATGTACTCAAAACTTGCAATTCATGACATTTTATGCTAATCATGACTAATTAAACAATTAAACTCTGTTTTAGGCTCTATTACTTCAAGTCCAGTGTAACATGTTAAGCGGCATTATTGTTCAGAAGGTGGAGACCCAAATAAATGAACGTGACTTACCTGTATTTTTAACTGATGTTGAAGCGCTAGACCAACTTGTTCATTCCAACTGTCAAATATTGCTCCATTGAATGTTATAAATGCATATTTCCAAATCTGAAATTGTATAATTCAATCCCTGAACAAATGAACATGGCAGTAACCTCAAAAGAACATAATGCCCCATTACTCATTTAATTAAATCAGCCAGAGAATTTAAGCAAAACAAATGCATTTCAGCTTTCAAAGTAACATATACATGAATATATTTAAGAATATATAAGGGCAATGTATGTTTGCTATAAGATTTTCAAACAAGAGATGTGTTTGTCAGAAACACAATGACCCCTACTGCGCGGCTTTGATTTATTTAAATTTTTTATCATTTGGCAGGTACAGATAATTATCTCCCTTTATACCTTATTACTTCCCTTGGATGGGTTTTTTTACCTTTGACCTTGAAGGATGACCTTGACCTTTCACCACTCAAAATTTGCAGCTCCATGAGATACACATGCATGCCAAATATCAAGTTTCTATATTCCATATTGCAGAAGTTATGACCAAGGTTAAAGTTTTGGGACAGAATGACAGAGTGACAGAATAACAGACACATAGAATGACAGACAGACAGGCCAAAAACAATATACCTCTGATCTTTCGATCCGGGGGCATAGAAACAGTACAGTGAGTGACTAGGCATGAAGATATGGAACTGGTAAAACGATTTCCAAGGTTTTAATAGTTAGTTAAAATAACAATCATATACCCTAGTGTGTTCAGTTTCAACATTAAAATGATCTTCGCTTTGCATTCTGTCTCCTAACTTATTTAAATTGCTATAATGTAATTAAAGACAGGTTTCATATAGTTTTTTAAGGGCACATGAGTTTGTAGAATATTTGACATTCAAACGTAATTATAACTAGGTATATGAGATATAGAGCGGACCAACACAATATTAAAGCTCAATATTTGACCTTTCATGAATGATCCTGAACTCAAACTAGCGCAACTGCAGCTGTCTCATTCATCTCAATTTAGTCTATTACCTTAACTGTTTAGCAAAGTTTCATAAAAATCTGTTAATTATCATAGGAAATATGAACGGGATATAAAAATGGAGGCTAAAATATTATACCTTAAAATACAATTTTTAATGTTTGATTTTCAAGTGTGAACGTGACATTACACTAGAGTTATTGGTTTGTGCCTTTGCATATTTTTCGCCAAGTTTCAAGAAAATCCTTCAAAAGGTATATTGCAACATGGAGCAGACACGAACAATATATGAGATTTAATTGTGTAATCTCCGGCAAGCTGAAGCTAACCCACAGTGTTAACTCTTATGTCAAAGGTACATACAAGTAAAACAACTAACATGTACAACAGATACTACCATTGATGTAAAATTGGTACCAGGTACAATTTGGATAATCGCAGCTCATATATTAGCCACTGTTGGGCATGTTTCTATTTTGTACACAAACATTACAATTCATTATTTTGGACGATAAAAAGATGGGCAATCCATTCCTGTCCTCTCCAAAAACCTGATAAAGTTTATACTTTCAAACTATCAAATGCCGTTAGTTGGAACAGATACTTATAGGATAAAAGGAGATGTTAAAATTGGTGAAATAGGCCTTTACATAACTTAAGTTATAGACTGTCCATGATATATAGATTAAAAGGTAAAAATAGTAGATCACTTACATTTTAGCTATATTTAGAAGTAATCACAAAAACAAAGTCCGTCTTTTGTGTGAATAATGTTGATGACAAATCATTTATTATTTGAATAATCAAGCCCTAAATTTAAAAACAATCACTATAAAATGCATGAATACAAGTATACAGGCAAATTTTACAAAAGATTCAACTTACATGCAGATATTCACTTAAATGTGAGGTCCATGAGTTGCTGGTAAAATTTCGTATCCATGAAGTTACATTCCCAGCAACAGCCTTTATCTGTAAAGCACACTCATTTGCAGTCTTTTTTCCACTGGTTGCTGACAATATTTGGTCATGTATGTTGGTGCAAAACAGGAAGATGTAGCTCCAATATGCAAGCTTCAACACTCTGTCTGATGAATACATTCTCTCAACTGCTTCCATTCCTGTTTTATATGCTGTTGACCACCTCGCCAAAGGCCTGCATCACAAAATGCGAAATTTATATACTCTTGGCATACACATGACAATTCAGTTTCAAGTTGATAATATTTTATTTTCTTATGACAATTAAAGCATACATTCAACATGTATAAATCGTCCTTTTCACTGCATGAACATGTCTTTAGTATTTGCATTTACTGTAAGGATACAAGTAGACTTAATATATCTGTATATTTAACAATGCTACCAATATAGATACATGTTCCTCTTTAGGCATGTACACATAGGAAACTCGTATACTTTATATTACTATTGACAGACTGAACATTGTTCATTCTACATTGTACCTATTCAGTTTAAAATTGATACTTGTTTCAGTTTTCAAGATATTCTCCGAATGAAATTCACTGAACATCACCTCAATGAGAGCAACCAACCAGTTAAATTTCAAGTTGATACTTGTTTTAGTTTTTAACGACATTTATTTGCAAAAAAATGACATACAAAATTCAACAACGAAAAAAAACTCGAATAAAAGTTCCTAATGATCTGGAAGCACTATTCTGAGTTAAAGGTAAACATTTTACCAAAATTGACGGAGATTCAAAACGGCTTTGGTATTGGAAAGATAAACATTCTGATCAATTTTCATCAAGATTGAGTAACAAATGTGGCTTCTAAGGTGATAACATCAGTTTTCTATGATTCCACTTCGTAACCATATAATTAATGACATTTGACCCAGATTTTGCCAGGCTAAATATTATCAATTGTAACCTTCTGACCAAGTTTAATCAAAGTTGAGTCATAAATGTGGTATTTATAGTGGTTGAAAGTTTTGTTTTATAAAGATTGTACCTGGTATCTAGGTTGTTTCAAAAGTGAACCAGATTAAAACTAGGCTTTGCTATTGTCAAGGTTAACTTTTTGACTAGTTCCATCTTGATTGAGGTATCAATGTGGCCTCAAAGGTAACAAAGTTTAATATAAGATTTGATATTGTGACCTTCTTCTGGAACACACATGACCCAGATTCAAACTCGGCATCTATATTGTCAAGATAAACGTTGTAATCAGGGTCCGTATTCACCAAACAATTCTTAGACTTAAGTCTAAGAATCAAGAAAATTCTTTATATTAGAATATTCAATAATTTCTTTAATTTTGAGTCAAACTCTGCAGTAAACATCTCTATCTATATTATTCTTCATATAGAACATTTTGTTAATTCTTAAGTCTAAGAATCGGTTGGTGAATACGGGCCCAGGTTTCATCGAGATTGAGTAATAAATGTGGTGTAGGACATACTGCAAGACAAGTGGGCTGGTTTTTTATGTTAAACTGAATAAGTTGGTGAGCTATAATAACTGTTAAAATGTAAATACAGTCATTTAACAGTTATTATAGCTCACCAACTTATTCAGTTTAACATATAAAACCAGCCCACTTGTCTTGCAGTATGTCCTACACCACTTCTCGCGCAAAGAGAGAACATCTCACGTATGCTAACCCAGGTACTCAGCTATTGTTAATTTCTCCAAAGCAAGTAATAGAGTGGGAAAGTCCTATTTTTTTACAAATGAATGCTGTATTTTGGTCTTTGACATATAAGTTTGACATTGACATTGACTGTGAAGGTAACCATATGGTGCTTACATTGAAACCTTCAGTCATACTGGTTTGTACAGAGTTGATCATATAATTGAGCGAAATACTGTCCAGACAAGTTGAGGGACCAACATACTGACAGACTAACTGCAAAAAGTAGTTACTTATATATTCATTCATTCATATTAATGTTAGACTATGAACTTACTCTGAACCGTTGACTACATATTTCTGCAGCCGAAGAACACATAACCAAAGGCAATCACAAACAATCTGAAAGCATAAACCTGGGGTATATTAATGTACAACTATTACAATGATAATATAATGTCAACTGAAACTATTAACATCACTTCAACACCAAATATTATTCCATACATTCACATAGTAGAACAACACAAGTGCCAATAGAACATAGATGCCCCCGCATCCCACTATTGTTTCAAAACCCCGCTTATGAAAAAAAAGCTAGGATAGGGTAAAATTTGACCTTTTACCTTATATTATGACCTTGACCTCTAAGTTAGGAGACGATTTTTACATACCACAAGTTGTCTTATGTTGGTTTATATTTGTGCGCAGTTCTTCCAAAATCCACAAATAAATGGTAAAGACCTGAATTTTCATGGTAAATTTGACCTTTGACATGTCATTGTGAGTTTATTTATTTTATTTATCAGCTATGTCCTCTTACGAAGGCTGACATTTGCACCAAGTTATTTTCAAAACCCATCCCAAATAGTTGTCTTTGCGAAAGACAGGAAGTTTCACAGCCAAATGCTTTATGCTGCTATGAGTTTAATTATAATTTTTGTTTTGTTTTTCCCTGTGAAAATGTTATATATCATTATTGGTACAGCCAAAGTTTAAAGACAAGAGGGCCATGATGGCCCTGAATCGCTCACCTGACTCATTAAGATCAGATGAAAACTATGACCTCTATTGTCTACACAATGTTTTTCTATGATTTGACCTAGTGACCTAGTTCCTGACTCTAGATGACCCAAATACAATCCCAATCCAGATTTCATCAAGATAAACATTCTGACCACAGTTCATAAATATTGGATGAAAACTGTGACCTCTATTGTCAACACAAGGTTTTTCTATTTATTTGACCTAGATTTTTACCCCAGATGACCCAAATACAATCCCACCCAGATTTCATCAAGAATTCTGACCAAATTTCATAAAGGTTGGATGAAAACTGTGATCTCTAATGTCTACACAAGTTTTTTCTATTATTTGACCTAGTGACCTAGTTTTTGACCCCAGATGACCCAAATAAAATCCCAACCCAGATTTCATCAAGATAAACATTCTGACCAAATTTCATAAAGATTGGATGAAAACTGTGACCTCTATTGTCTACAGAAGGTTGTTCTATTATTTGACCTAGTGACCTTGTTTTTGACCCCAGATGACCCAAATACAATCCCAAACCGGATTTCATCAAGATAAACATTTTGACCAAATTTCATCAAGATTGGATGCAAACTGTGACCTCTACTGTCTACACAAACAAATTGTTGACGGACGGACGCACGGACAAACGCAGGCACGCACAACGGACGCCGGACATCACACGATCACATAAGCTCACCGTGTCACTTCATGACAGGTGACCTAAAAATATGTGTCGGAGATAAACATGAACAGTTGTGGTTAAAATCCCATAGAAACAAGGGCTGTTTGTAAAACATGCATGCCCCCCTATATGGGCTATAAGTTGTAGTAGCAGCCATTGTGTGAATACGTTTTTTGTCACTGTGAATGGTGGTGGTGGTGGTGGTGGTGGTGGTGTAGTAGTAGTAGTACTAGTAGTAGTAGTAGTGGTAGTAGTAGTAGTAGTAGTAGTAGTAGTAGTTGTAGTAGTAGTAGTAGTAGTAGTAGTAGTAGTAGTAGAAGTAGTAGTAGTAGTAGAAGTAGTAGTAGTAGTAGTGGTAGTAGTAGAAGTAGTAGTAGTAGTAGTAGTAGTAGTAGTAGTAGTAGTAGTAGTAGTAGCAGTAGCAGTAGCAGAAGCAGTAGCAGCATTACAAGACCAATACTTAAGAATGATCAAATGGGAAAAGGTAACCTAGCACTGGCAGTAAATATGGGGCTCATTTACAGGTCAGATTTGGAATCTCTGCTGTAAAATGAGATTTTGAATGAATTAAAGGGAGGCAAATCTGTAATAAAAAGAACATGCATAAACCGTAGTTGTTTCCCTTGTTTGAACCATGCTAAATCCTTACAAGTTTGGAAAGAATTGGATGAAAAATTTGGACTTCATTGCATAAACACCATTTTCTCAATTCAAGGGGAGGTAATTCTGTACTTCATGGACCAATAATGCTCATTTTTTGTAAGGTTCGTGTCCTCATTGATATAAAGACACTGTGCAAATTTGGAAAGGATCGGACAAAAAATGTGGAAGATTTTCGAAAGTTTTCACAAAATAGGCAAAAACGAATAAACATGCAAAGTTCAACGAGCTCCTGCGGCCATGTTTTTTGACGAATCAAATTTCTTTGAACAACTTTTTCAGGGGAGCCTTCAAAGGTCATCCCTGTGAAATTTTTTGAAAATCTGATGAGCGGTTTCTGACAAGAAGATTTTTTAAGGTTTTTACCATATATGGTCATGGCGGCCATCTTGGTTATGTGATCAAATTTTTTTTAACAATTCTTTTGTCCCATGACCTAGGGATGCTCCACATGAAATTTAGTTGAAATTGGCTCAATGGTTTAGTAGAAGAAGATGTTTACAAATTGTTTACAGACAGACGGACGGCCGGACGCCGGACGCTGAGTGATCACAATAGCTCACCTCGAGCTATCGCTCAGGTGAGCTAAAAACCACAAACAAATCCGGAAAAGTGTTTTTTTTAGAGAACATTGTTTAGTCCAAGGCCAGTAACTTCGTCATAAATCAATGGACAGAAATGTAACTCGAACTCAATCTGTAAGCCATGCAGGTACTCACACATGAAACATGAAAACATTTTGGGAAAACTACAGGAAAAGTGTTATTTTAAAGAAAATTTCTTATTCCAAGGCCCGTAACTTCGTCTAAAATCAATTGACTGGAATGTTACTCGAACTTTTTCTGTGAGTCATGTATGTAACCTCATTCATCAAACATCAGGTCAATATCTGCGAGTGTTAAGGATATTAAATCCTGGAAACTGTTATTCTTGAGAAAATGTTCAAGGCCTGGGACTTTATCAAGCATTAATGGACCGGAAAAAACATGAACTAGATTTGAAAGTCATGTAGGCAGTCTAATACACTATAAATCATTTAATATCTGCCAGCATTTATGAAAACAGTCTAGAAAACTATAAATCAAGAAAAATGTCTATGATGTCTAAGCCCGTAACTTCGTCAAAAAACAAGAAAGAAACTCGAACTAGATATGAGAGCCATGCAAGTAGACTTACTCCCCAAAAATCAGGTAAATATCTGAAAGCGTTAAGGAAAGAACTACGGTAACGGAATGGCGGATGGGCAGATGGATGGGACGGACAGTTCAACTACAATATGCCACCTTATTGGGGCATACACATTGCTAGGATGTTGTTACTTGCAAACGTTAACCATTTATTATTATTATGCGGACATCAATGCTGACTGCGACTAATGAGTAAGTAGTTTAGATAAAACTATTTAATGAATGTTAGAGCTTCAAACAATATGTACACAAATAACGAAGAACTATGGAAATGCAAGGAAACTTGTTTCATCCTAGCATACAGGTACCGGAAGACAAGATAACTGTTTTTCTAGTTTACTAATGGTTAAAGTTAAATTTACCTCCACATGAAATCACAACCAATGAAGGGGCAAAATTATTTTCATAAACTATTTTTTTAGTCAAAAGGTAAACTTTTTTTTATCAAATATTGAAATTCTTTATCGGGTTATTGAGCAGAAAATGTTTTTATTTTTATTTTGTACAAATGACCAAAATGGCATAAACCAATCTGTATGCAATCCCACATGAGCTTTTGCTCTAAGTATGTATAATTTCATCATGCAATCCCATGTCAGTCTTTCTATAAAATATATTCCAGTCATTAGCTGAGAAATAGCCCGGACAAGAATTGCACTATATGTACAGAAAATGGAAAATTTCAAAGGGCCATAACTCTGTGAAAAATCATCCGACCAGAACTGGCTGATAATATGCACATCTCCTTTTGATAGTGAAGCTTCCCATAAAGTTTCATTGAATTCCAGTCATTAGTTGCTGAGAAATAGACCGGACAAGAATTGCACTATATGTACAATGGAAAATTTTAAAGGGCCATAACTCTGTGAAAAATCATCTGACCAGAACCGGCTGATAATATGCACATCTCCTCTTAGTAGTGAAGCTTCCCATAAAGTTTCATTGAATTCCGGTCATTAATTGCTGAGAAATAGCCCGGACAAAAATTGTGCACGGACGGACGCACGGACAGACGAAGCGGCGACTATATGCTCCCCCCAAAAATGTTGGGGGAGCATAAAAAGTTAATGCCATCACAATGCTATCAGCCAAACAATGAAGCATAATTTAATTATGCAATATTTATTAAAAACCGACCTTTTCGTACTGCATGACAGTCACTGTACACTGGTGACGACTGGGAAGTTGCGGATTTGTACGCAAACTCCAAAACCTCAAAGTTGCCAGACAAACATCAATTGGAAATACTTCTAATTGGCAAAGAGAATGCAGCTCTATTGGTACCAAGGCTGCCACAATACTCCTTGGCAGAAATGGGTCCATATCAAACAACGGCATCAAGAATGTTAAAACCTCTTCCATTGATCTGTAAGAAATAAAACAAAATAGTGTTCAACTACCAAACCATGATCAAACTATAAAAAATCATGTTTAATATGCAAAATTTGTGTAATAGAATGTAATACACTATGACATGCTAACTCACACTGCCCATTTGTATGTGCTTCCTTGGAATGTCCTGATTTCACTTTCTATGTCCACAATTCCCCACCATTTTGGTGTTATATTAGAATGTGATAAATCCTCTCCCAACTCTTCGAATGGTTTGCACACATCAGATACAAAATGCAGCAACGGTAAACAGAACATCCAAGATGGATCTTTCTCGAAATCCAATTGCAACTTGACCATGTTAATTAATGCTTTTTTCAAAGTACTGAAAAATTCAAATGAGTAACATAGAAATGAAAAACTACAATTCAAATGTAGATTGTTTAAAATTTAAAAGAACAGTGAATTATAATGTTATTGTAAACGGCTGGGAAACGTTCAAACATCCAATTAAAAAATTGAGTAAAACAAAAAAGGTCCACTGTTTATGACAAATTCATCAACATTTAATATCTTAATCGCACGGATAAAATCCACAAATCATATTCAGAACATGAATTGTAACTACCTAATATCATTTGTTTGTTTTTTTAATTGCTTTAATATTTTGTTTCCAATAATAAATAAAACAATCATATTGTAAGCATATGTTCCACATATAAGAAAATCACAGGTACATGTAAAAGTGTAATGTTTTGATAATTATTCAATGAAAATAAAACAAATAACATAACAAGAGGGCCATGATGGCCCTGAATCGCTCACCTGACTAACCTTGCTACATCAACTTAAATTCTATCAGACCCAAATCATACATGCCATAATTTTTCAGACCAATTCCGGGACATTGAGTTAAATTGTCCGGGACTTTTGCCGATTTTCCGGGACATGTATAAAATGTAGCGATATTTATAGACATATGCATTTTTGGTACGTTTTTTTTTTGTTTCGCATCGTTAATTGCAAAAGTTCGAAAGCCTATCCGAAATACACTTGATCTGTTAACGTCAAATTTAACATTACTACTTCCGTTACTAGATACAAGCCACGTGTTTTCAGTGTAAGCGTTCTAAACATAGATGGTGACGTCACTGCGTTATTGTTATTAAGACCGGTGTGTAACGCGTAGTTGTTGATACGCCTTTATTCATTTATAACATTTATATAATAAAAAAATACAACAATACAGTACCGTTAGATCGTCAACTCAAATCAATTCACAATACATACTGCTTTTTAATTTTTTACTCAGCGATGTTGGACTTTAGATGTGTGAACAACTATCCTTTGCCCTTACGCAGCGGGAAATAATGACGTTGTAGATTAAAGTCAATTAACAACCACATTAAACAATGCCGCCTTTTCGGTTTGACCGCGAACGTGAGACAATCGATATGATAACAGGACCCCTGTAAATTGATCGATTTTGACACGTAGCGTAGTCTGCCTATTCGGGTAGGCATTGTCATGGAGACGCTGCAGATATACACAGATTCGAGGTGCAGTTAAGCCTAAGATAAGGTACATGTATATATGGATTTTGTAAATTCCGGGACATTTAACAGATTTCCGGGACAGCGGGACAAGTTCTTCATTTCCGGGACTGTCCCGGACAATCCGGGACGTATGGCATGTATGCCCAAATACAATCCCAAGCCAGATTTCATTGATTAATACATTCTGACAAAATTTCATTAAAACGTGATAAAAACTGTGACCTGTTTCAGCTACACAAGGTTTTACTAGAATTGGCCCGGTGACCTAATTTTTGACCCCAGATGACCTCTATACAATCCAAAATCAGATATTATCAAGATAAACATTCTGACCATATTTCATTTATAAGATCAGATGAAAACTTTGACCTCTATTGTCTACACAAGTTTTTCTATGATTTGACTTAGCTAATGACCTAGTTTTTGACCCCAGATGACCCAAAAACAATCCCAACCCGGATTTCATCAAGATTAACATTCTGGCCAAATTTCACAAAGTTTGGATGAAAACTGTGACCTCTACTGTCTACAAAAGTTGTTTTTTCACTTTGACCTAGTGACCTAGTTTTTGACCCTAGATGACCCAAATTCAATCCTTACCCAGATTTTAACAAGACAAACATTCTGACCATATTTCATTAAGATCTGATGAAAACTGTGACCTCTATTGTCTACACAAGGTTTTCCTATCATTTGACCCAGTGACCTAGTATTTGACCCCAGATGACCCAAATACAATCCCAACCCAGATTTCATCAAGATAAACATTCTGACCAAATTTCATAAAGATTGGATGAAAACTGTGACCTTTATTATCTACACAAGGTTTTTCTATTATTTGACCTAGTGACCTAGTTTTTGACCCTAGATGACCCAAATACAATCCCAACCCAGATTTCATCAAGATAAACATTCTGACCAAATTTCATAAAGATTGGATGAAAACTGTGACCTCTACTGTCTACACAAATAAATTGTTGACGGACACACGCACCCATGCACACACAACAGACGCCGGACATCACACGGTCACAAAAGCTCACCATGTCACTTCGTGACAGGTGAGCTAAAAACAAATAATGAAACAAGGGCCGTTTGTAAAACATGCATGCCCCCCATATGGGCTGTCAGTTGTAGTGGCAGCCATTGTGTGAATACGTTTTTTGTCACTGTGACCTTGACCTTTGACCTAGTGACCTGAAAATCAATAGGGGTCATCTGCCAGTCATGATCAATGTACCTATGAAGTTTTATGATCCTAGGCCTAATTATTCTTGAGTTATCATCCGGAAACCATTTTACTGTTTTGAGTCACTGTGACCTTGACCTTTGACCTAGTGACCTGAAAATCAATAGGGGTCATCTGCCAGTCATGATCAATGTACATATGAAGTTTCATGATCCTAGGCGTAAGCATTCTTGAGATATCATCCAGAAACCATTTTACTGTTTTCGAGTCACTGTGACCTTGACCTTTGACCTAGTAACCTGAAAATCAATAGGGGTCATTTGCCAGTCATGATCAATGTTCCTATGAAGTTTCATGATCCTAAGCTAAAGCATTCTTGAGTTATCATCCGGAAACCATTTTACTATTTCGAGTCACTGTGACCTTGACCTTTGACCAAGTGACCTGAAAATCAATAGGGGTCATCTGCCAGTTATGATCAATGTACCTATGAAATTTCATGATTCTAGGCCTAAGCGTTCTTGAGTTATCATCCAGAAACCATCTGGTGGACGGACCGACGGATGGACCGACCGATCGACGGACCGCCCGACATGTGCAAAACAATATACCCCCTCTTCTTCGAAGGGGGGCATAATATTTTATTTTACAAATACTGAGCATATGTTACCTACCTGTACTCAATATAATTAATGTTTCATATAATATTCTAAGGTGATTTTATGGAACAAAAAGTAGTAATTCTCCAAAACTTGCCATTATACAAGGCAGAACACAGTTGAAAGGATCTTTAATCACAGTGTTATATAAACTTACTCTTTCGGTGAAAGGGTCATTACATCACAGAGTTCTAAGCATGTTTTTGTTTCAGCATGCGCGGAGACCAGTAGGCATCGGCAGAGCGCTTGCCAAACTGACTGAGTAAGACCAATCTGGATCCTGTTGCAGGCTATTGCAATGCCTACTGCACGCACAACTAATACGTTGCTTTTCTCCGTAGTATTTGATCCTAGTTGGTTTTGCATGTCGCCAATAGCGTTTCCAAGCAACAGCCTACCAACCTAAACATTAATATAAAAAACATTATCCTTTTTTGCTCAATATAAACACTTAAGTTAAAAGATATAAACAATGAAATGTAGAAAATGACCATAACAATGTTGATTTTAAATTATCACATAATGTCAAAGATATAAGGTTCTTAATATAAACGTTTACCTGTTGTTTAAAATCTTGATCTGTATCAAAACATTTCACATGAGAATAATACACTTTTCGTAATCCAAACACAAGAGCATCTAATTTTGACAGTGCCTCCTGAAATGATTCTGTAGCAACACCGGTTGAAAACCACTCAGGACAAAAACATTTAGCAAACGTTTCCATTCGTTCAAGACTTTTTTTCTTGAAGGTCCCTCTGATATAACTGTAAAAGTTTTGCAAAATATTCTTCGGCGGTTCTTCGATGGCGACCCCATCATACTGGTGCCATAACTCTGCGAAAATGAAATATGGTCAATATTCAATTATAATATTTAATAATATAATACTTTTTACAGCAGTAATATGTAACTTGATGTTTAATATTTAAATAAAGGTCAAAATAACTAAGGCGCTTGCCTGATACCCAAAGGAACTTTTAACAAAAAGGTCAAAATAACTAAGGCGCTTGCCTGATACCCAAAGGAACTTAACATTTTTTATCCAGTAATGTTTCACTATAGTTTATACGGAAAATTATACGGAACACAGGCACCATCACACTAGGAGCTCTTTTCCTACGTAATTAAACTAAATAAAACTAATTTTTAACTTGGTCCAGCCTCGGTTCTTTTACGAAAGAAACCATCATTGAAATCAGCTGAGATATGTATGATTTTAATGTTCAACATAACAAAACCATATTTTAACTAGACCCATATATCATGTTCAAATGTTCTGACCAAGTTTCCTTATGATTGGGCAACAATTGTGACTTCTAGAGAATTCAAAAGGTTTCAAAACAGCCATATAAGAACACTGGCGGCCATATTTTTCAACGGACTTGAAACATGTTAAAACTCAAACGTGATATCATGGTCCCAAGTTTCATGATGATTGGGCAAAATTTGTAGAGGCTATATTTTTCAACATATCAGAACCAATTTTAAACTCTTCAAAAACATCATTAAAAACAATGTTTGCAGCAAGATTCACAAATACTTTTATATAAAAAAATACTACTAGTGTAGTGTGTTCGAAAGGTTTCACTATTGCCATTTAATAATAATGCCCCGCCTCCAGGCGACCATGTTTTTTAACAAAGCGGAACCATTAAAGAACTCGGCGGAGATACCATTAGAAACAATTTATAATCAAGCTTCATGATGATTTGGCAAAACAAGAGGGCCTGAAAGGCCCAAAGTCGCTCACCTGAGATAAAAAGAAATGACCGGTTTTTTGCAGCCTAAGATGTCAATGGAACAAATGTTCTAACCAAGTTTCATGAAGAATGAACAACAAATGGCCCACTGGCGGCCATGTTTTTTAACAGACCTGATCCATTTTTGAACTCGTCCAAGATATAATTGGGACAAATCTTCTGACAAAGTTTCATGAAGATCCGACAATAAATGTGGCTGCTACAGTGTTAACAAGGCAAATATTCATGACGCACAACGGAAGACAGACAATTGACAAAAGGTGATCACAAAAATTCACCATGAGCGAAAAATATTATGCTCATAAAGATTGTCACCATGTTTGAAGATGATATTATTAAAACTAATTGAGTAAACTAAATCAAGATATGATAACAACATTTTCACTCAGCAAGTGTCATTCAGATTGAACTAAAAATGTGAATAAAAGTATTCACAATGTTTCACTATAAACAACTGTAGACATACAAAAAAACTAACACCCCCCTGAGAGCCTTGTTTATAAACAATAATGAACTATTTTCAGACTCACAATGCAATTATATTTCCAATTAAAAAATCAATAAATCCGTTTTAAAACACAAATCTTTGATAATGTGGTTTATTGTATTAAACAATAAAACCCAGTTTATTTTAGCAGAAATGTGGACCCTTCAAGGGAGAGTATCTTGAGCATACTAGTATGTTGATGAAAAAAGAGTTCTCTCAAATTCCAGAGTAAGAGTTACTGCCCATTCTATAAACAGAAAGTTCTGATATAACTTCCTTTCTGGCATTGGCTTCCAAGGATTTAACCTACAGAAAAAATTGAAATTAAAAAATCTACATTAATCTGCAGATATATTTCTTAGTTATATAACAAAAGCATCACAAAATGTCTGGAATAGGTAAACCAGCAGGAAGGAACAGGAAAGCTCAGACAAAACTGCCAGAAAATCAGGAAACTAGAGTGTTCACACAGGGTTTCCGCTGTCGATCGCCATTGGCGCCAAATGGCGCTTAATTTTTAAATGTGGCTCCAATTTTTTAAAAGTGGCGAATTAAAAAAAATCGGTAAAATCCTATCCGAAAATGTACTGCGAGTCGAAAGCACGCGACCGAGCATTAGCGGCCAGCGTCTGTCAGTTGTAAATATTGATTTACGACGATGTAAGCGACCTACAGTGCAGAGTGCATTAGAAATCACCGAAGCGTGTTAGTGTTACAAACGGTGTTTTTATTGCTATTGTCAAGTTTTATGGGGGTTATTATCGGATTAACGGCTCCTTTATGATATTGAGCAATAAGTAAAGTAACACGGGGACAAACTGTCACGACGATCAATAATTATAATGATTATTAGGGCCACTATTTCTTTGTTAAAATCAAAACCATGGGGCTGGCAAAAGCATTTAATTTCTCCACATCAACAAATAAAAACTTGTTTCAACAGGTATTTGTGAGCATTTCTGTTTAATAGATTCATTATTGTAATGTTCTGGGAAGGATATAAATTGATTAAGATAACAACAATTTCTGAATTAAATATAAAACATTCACTCGATGTACTATATTTCGGATATGCTAAATTCGGACATTTAAAGATAGGGACATTTATGTGTTGGTTTGATGTTGATAGTTTTTAAAAATATGTTTTATGTTATTTCAGGCAACTAGAATGGATTGTGGCAATAATCTGGGCCTTTCTGTCAGGAAAAAGGCGTGAACAACAGTCATTTAATTGAACCTGGAAATCATCCACCACTAACAGAAAACTTGCTAACAACAGAAGCTGACGTATATCATGTCCAAATGACCAAATATAACTGTTAAACAATTTGAAGTGAGATGCTTTATTTTCTGATTCCCTTTCAAATGATGAACATTGGTGTGATTTTATGTTTAAATAATTTCGAAACATTTATGCAGCATACTGTTTAATACATTGATGTTAACATTATTATATTATTTTGGTTATCTGTGTTGTTTATCAAGTTGAAAAAAATGTTATTTATATACAAATAAAGCTTATTAATACTTATGAAGGTATTACTTATGAAGGTACTTATTGTTTTTTTTTATGAAATAACATACTTTTTAAAGTGATAATATAGTCAATGACATTAATGTAGTAAGGTTTCTTAAAATGATTGTTCTTATTAATAAGGTGGAATAACCGACAGTATTCACGCCGCGAAAAAGTGGCGACAACTTTTTTTGGGCCAGTGGAACCCCTGTTCACAAGTTTTTGACTATATAAATATAAGGAAAAAGACCGCCCCCTGGCAGCCATGTTTTTTTAGCGATCCGAACCATTTTCGAACTCAACCGTCATATCCAGAAAACACATGTTCTGACAAAATTTCATGAAGATTGGACCAAAAATGTGACTCCTAGAGTGTTCACATGTTTTCACTATATACATATAGGGAAAACTGCCCGGCCCCCTGGCGGCCATGTTTTTTCACAGATCTGGACCATTTTCGAACTCGTCCGAGATGTCAATGAAACCAATATTTTGACTAAGTTTCATGATGATTGGGCAAAAATTGTGACTTCTAGAGTGTTCACAAGGTTTCTCTATAGCCCTATAAGGAATACTGCCCCGCCCCCTGGCGGCCATGTTTTTCAACAGACCAGAACTATTTTTGAACTCAACCAACATATCATTTAGACAAACATTTTGACAAAGTTACATGAAGATTGGGCATCAAATGTGACTTCTACAGTGTTCACAAGGTTTTTCTTTTTTTAGACCTAGTGACCTAGTTTTTGACCCAGCATGACCCAGTTTCGAACTCAGTCGAGGTATCAATGGGACAAATGTTCTGGGACAAATGTTCTGACCAAGTTTCATGAAGATCGGACAATAAATGTGGCCTCTAGAGTGTTCACAAGGCAAAATGTTGACGACGGACAACGCACGACGGACAAAAGGCGATCACAAAAGCTCACCATGAGCACGTTGTGCTCAGGTGAGCTAAAAAATGTGACTGCAAGAGTGATAAAACGGTTTTACCACAGTCATATATGAAAAAATGCATCCTCCCCTAGCAGCCATGTTTTTTAACCGACCATTTTCAAACTCGGCCGAGATGTCATTTGAACAAATGAGCAAGTTTCACAATTATTGGGAAATAAATGTGAATTCTAGTGATCACAAGCTTACAAGACATACTTTTGACCCCTGTTTCCAAGTTGGCTTAGATATCATTGGGAAAAATGTTCTGAAAAGCATGTTGTGCTCAGGCGAGATAAAAACTAATCATCCATAAAATATAATCAGTGATTTTTGTTCGCTTTAAATTTTACAGTCTGGTACAGGTACTTTTGACAGAGAAAAAAAAGCGTGATAGACCAGACAATCAAGAAAAATTATACATTTTAATATCATTATAAATAACAGTATATCAATTGTTTATAAGTGTATGTTTAATTGCTTTCTTAGAATTATACTATTAAGTGCTGATAAAAAAAATTAATGTATAATAAACTCAATTAACCAATTATTAAGTTTATTTGAAAAGTTTTGGATATTTTGGGGGCAAATTTTGATGAGATTTTTTATAATTTTTTATTTATTTTTGCCATTGGGAAACAGCCTTTTTCAATGTTTGCAATTGGGAAACAGCCTGTAAGAGGCTGTAATTTTTTTTGGCAAAACAAATCACTGATAATTATTGCTCAATTGATACTAAAAATGATCATTTCCAGTCACTAATAAATGTATCACTTCAGGAAACATTACAACTACTTTTCTTCTGTAATTTGCCAAAGGAAGGACAAACTGCATAAATTAAGTAATTTATGTAATAATTATGAATAATTCCATTGATTAAACACATGCGATGTGACGCAAGCACATAGAGCCAATTCCTTGGCTAAGCAATCTTAACTCTTTAATTATTTAATGAAGAAATTCTGTCTTTGAAAATTTAAGAAGCTAAACAATTTGATTACCATTTGCAGCATAATGTTTGCAGATCAAATTAAAGTGGATAATGAACAAAAAAAGGAAAATATGTGCACTTGTTGCAATTGCTGCTAAGAAATACTGACAGAGCTAATAAATAACTAAAAATGCTACCACATACCAGTTTTCTGTATCTTATCTGCTGGCACCTTTAATATTCTGTTGTGAATTTTGCTTTGTGATGATGCGTCATAATAATATTCATAAACAAATTTGCTGTCATGTTTTATGCAGTATTTGTAATACACTCCTGACACGATCAAATTCCGTGGTACTTGTAGCTCGTATGTAAACTCAATCTGCTTCTCAAAGATTCTGTTCAAAAAGATGTAAGACATGTAAATATCACATAGAGTAGCATAAATCACAAGTTTGGCTTGAAAATATTGCAACAAACATTCGTAAAATATCGTAAATACTTCCACTTTAAACACAATTGGCCATTTCTACTCAACAATACAATTTAGTTTGCACTTATTCTTTCACCTGATATGCTTGTTTTTTTTTAATTAGCTTGCTTAGTGTTGATTTGGTTACTTTAATATACAAGTCTTTTTGAATCATTTGATATCTGGAGCATGGACAATTTTGCCCCCCTGGGGCCTGATTTGAACAATCATTAAGCAGAATAATCTGATGTCACAACCCAAATATGAAATAACAGGGTCTTGTGATGTAGGAAACGATTTTGAAAGTAATTTTACCTAACAGTCTTTATTAGTTACATAATTCCTGGAGCCAAAACTGGCAAAAGGAATTATCTTAACAAAATGTGTTGAGGACCATTGTAAATTTTACAAACAAAAACATTAACCTCTCTGTCTTGTGATTTTAGCAACTTTTTTGAAATCTACTTTAAGCTCTGATGAACTTAAAATGCATCTGACTGGAACAATGAGAAATGAGGGTCATCCAATGATCATTTCTGTGAAGTTTCATCAAATCTGCCTGGCTGTCAAGGATATAGCATTTGAAGTCAATGGTTGACCATATGTGAGGACAGATGCTGGACAGCGACCTATCACTACAGATCACCTAAAGCACTTCATGCTCAGGTGAGCTACCAGAGACTAAGATTTACCTTTTTTAAATCTCAAGAAGTTTTAATGAATCTTCTGAATTGTTAGAAATGTAATTTTTAGAAATGTCAAAATTCCAGAAAAAATTAGCTCACACAGATAATTGTATTTAGCTTGATTTTTTGCTGTTAAATTTTCAGCTGAAATACTTCATCCGAATGTAACACTGTCTAACAATGGAAGATCAGATTACCTTCCCGGTCTTGCAACATGTGATTCACTCTTCCATTCACCCAGCAAAGACGAATTAAATCTAAGTAAAACTGCGCTCGATTCTCCCAGTAGTTTTTTTGAAACAAGCACATGGAAAACCACCATTATGGAATCTTTGTCTGGAATTCTGCAAATAATACATAAACGCTTCATATACAATTACACAGTGAAAAGTTATATGTAAATGCAAGTCAACAGTACTAAAGGCTTCAATAAATAGGTCAGTTCTTTACCTATGTTTTGTTATATTTATTGTTCATCGAGTAAAAAGTAAACTGTCGATCAATTCTGTAATTTAAATATTGAAATGTAAATTGGCTAGTGTAAGAGTGGTTTAAATGTTGTCGTTGTATCGTACAAGATGTTAAACAAGGGAAATAAATGTTGGATAAACATATAAAAAAAACCTTGTATCTGAAGTTTTCTTAGCGTCAGGGAGAACTGTGTTCTGATTCTGAAAATAATAAACAAGAGGCCCATGAGGGCCTTAATCGCTCTACTGCTTTAAACACTGTGCAAGTTTGGAAAGAATAAGATCATGGAAACTGTGTACTTAATCGCGCAAACAAGGAAAATTTTCTCAAATTCAAGGGGAGATTATTGTGTACTTATTTCTCCGATTCTGCTCATATTCATTAGGGTTCAAGTCCTCATTGATATAAAGATACTGTGCAAATTTGAAATAATTGGGTGAAAACTGTGGAATAAATTGCGTAAACAAGCAGGATTTCAAAATTTTCCCATATTCAAGGGGAAGTCATTCTGGACTTATTGCTTCGATATTGCTCTTTTTAAAAAAGGGTTTGAGTCCTCATTGATGCAAAGACACTGTGCAAGTTTGCCAAGAATTGGATGAAAATTATGGACTTTACCACATAAAAAAACTGAATTTCATTTTTTTCCTCAAATTCAAGGGGAGATAATTCTGGACTTCAATAGGATTTGACTCATCATTCAGATAAAGACACTGTGCAAGTTGGGAAATAATTGGGTGAAAACTGTGGAGATAATTCTGGACTTTTTACTCTGATGTAACCCATTTTCAATAGGGTTTGAGTCCTTATTAATATAAAGACACTGAACAAGTTTGAAAAGAATCGGATGAAAACTGTGGACTTTATCGCGTAAACAAGAAAAAGTATAACGCACACACATGGACAGACGACCGAAACCACGCCATGACATAAGCTCTTCAGGCCTTCGGCCAGTAGAGCTAAAAATGAATGATATCTGATAGGCATTACAGTATTTAATATTGTGACGTCAACGCTTATGTAATGGCAGATAAAAATACACCATCAAGAAAATGTAATTGACCTTTAAATTGTTAAGGCACTTTTTTTTTTATAGATCTTACCTTTTTATTTGTTAGATTCTTGTGTTTCTTTCCACCATCTGTTGTAGTGGTCATTGGGACACTTTCAACCACATCGTTGCTTGTTGGGATATTTAAAGGTTTGTTTAGTGTCAAATCTTCGAAAAATGATGGTAATGTTTGAGATTCGTTTTGTTTCTTTCTAGAGTCATCTACACCTTCGCACATGTTGTTATGAGTTTGAGATCGCAAAACCATACCAAATACTGGATCAGCTGGAAGAGGTGTGTCATCATTATTTCCAATTTTACTAATCTCTGACCGTTTTTCAATTGACTCATTTTGTTTAAGAGGGTTATTCTGTCTCAATTTTGCGGCCTTCCTTTCTTGCTTCTGTCTTTTCTTCATTTTTGAACTACTTGGACCGTGGCGTTTCTTTCCTTGTTTCATTCGTATTTCAGAGTCTTTTTCGTCAATACTGGGATTACTTGACTCGTCACCTGCTATAGAATCTGTTCTATGTGTATCATCATCTGAATCTGATCCTGCTGAATCATCTTCACTGACATGGGTCATATCGTGTGAAATGCTATTTGCATCCTTGTCGAGGTTAGGGTTATCCATATCAGTTGTGTTTTCATGGGTTTTATTTGAGTCCTGTGTTTCAGTTGTCTTCACAGCTATTTCTTCATTGGCAGAAGGATTTGCTTTTGTCTCATTTCTTTCTGAGCTCTCTCCATTTGGCTTGTCCAGGTCCACTTCCATATCCGACATCTGCTCTGAAGCAATTGTGTCTTCTGAATTAACTGAAACAAATATCTTAATGAGCCTTGACTCCAAGGTTTTGTTACATTTTATGTACATTTACATTATTTATTGGTTATTGAGGATCAATATATATTATTTTGCAGACATCCTTGCAATACAGCCCTTGCTTTACAATCTCTGCATTCATATTGATATAAAATACTATGAGCCAAATGCCAAAGAATCACTACTTTTAGATCAATGTAAAATAAAATATATCCTTAGAAAGCAGACAATAGTTATATAAACTTCATTATTGAAATTTATGAGGAAATATTAATCTGAATGGTTAACGCACAGTGAGTTGTGAACTCAAACACAGACAGATCGGGGTCACACATGTTGATTTGAACGTAGTGCTTTAAGGCCCTACAATTTAAAGAAACAAATACATGTTTAACATTTAAAGTTTGAAAAAAAAACACCTGAAAGAAAAAATGTGTACCACATTAAAGTAGTTACCATTTCCAGAACCTGTTTCTGCCAACCCTGCTAGAGTAAGGATATGTTCTGCGTGTATGTCAGTAGTATTGTGTTGATTCATATCACTTGAATCCAAATTGTCTATGATTTCAACTAAAGGATTTCTCTTCGTGGAATCAGTGAATGGCCCAACTTCCATCAATTGTTCTCGGTGGAGGTCCTGTGGAGTTATTGCCTCAGAATTCTGCAGTTTTTGCATGGGTTCATTTTTCAGCTGATATGGCGTTGATTCTTGAGAAAGCTTCTGTGTAGATGTTTCTTGCATAAGAGCATCAGTTTTGTGTGTTTCATTTTGTGGAAAGTTAGTCACAGAGCCTGGAACTGGTGAATGCCGGTTATGGGATGTATCCTTCCCTTCAGGACAAGTTGTAGCTTCCACTATTATACAAATATTATTTTATCAATGTATTGTTTTGTAAACAATCATCTCATAACAAGTGTTCCGCGGTCGGAGACATATGCCCCCCAAAACAGGGCTTTGAACTGGTGACCCCAATTTCAATAGGGGTCATCTACTGTCCATGGCAAATGCATATGTGAAGTATCAAGTCAATCTGTCAATATGTTGAAAGTTTTTAACTGGAAATGATTGTCACTCTTATTGTGACAGTGACCTTGACCTAGAGACCCCAATTTCAATAGGGGTCATCTACTTCCAAGGCAAATGCAATGGGAAGTATCAAGCCATTAGGTCTATTAGTTGACGAGTTAATGATCCGAAACGATTTTCACACTATTTTCACAGTGACCTTGACCTTTGAGCTAGTGATCCCAATGTCTATGTGAAGTATCAAGCCAATCTGTCAAGTCGTTGACGAGTTATTGATCGGAAACGATTTTCACACTTTGTGTGATAGTGACCTCGAACTTTGACCTAGTGACCCCAATTTCAAAAGGGGTCTACTGTCGAAGGTCAATGCACATGTGAAGTATCAAGCAAATCAGTCAATTCGTTGACGAGTTATTGATTAGAAACTAGTTTCAAACTTAGTCTGATAGTGACCTTGACCTTTGACCCCAACTTCGATCGGGGTCATCTACTTTCCAAAGCCAATGCACACATGAAGTTTCAAGCCTATTGGTCAATTGATTGACGAGTAATTGATCGGAAACTAGTTTGACACTTAAGTGTGATAGTGACCTTGACTTTTGACATAGTGATCCCAATTTCAATAGGGGTCATCTACTTTCCAAGGCCAATTCACATGAAAAGTATCAAGCCAATCAGTCAATTTGTTGACGAGTTATTTATCGGAAACGATTTTCACACTTAGTGTGATACTGACCTTGACCTTTGACCTAGTGACCCCAATTTCAAAAGGGGTCATCTACTGTCCAAGGCCAATCCACATGTGAAGTATTAAGCCAATTTGTCTATTGGTTGACAAGTTATTGATCGGAAACGATTTTCACACTGAGTGTGAAAGTGACCTTGACCTTTGACCTAGTGACCCCAATTTCAATAGGGGTCATCTACTGTCCAAGGCCAATGCACATGTGAAGTATCAAGTCAATCGGTCAATTGGTTGATGAGTTATTGATCAGAAACTATTTTCACACAGAGTGTGATAGTGACCTTGACCTTTGACCTAATGACCCTTATTTCATCTACGTCCAAGGCCAATGCACATGTATGAAAAGTATCGAGCCAATCGGTCAATTCGTTGACTAGTACAGATTGGAAACGAACTGGTCTACCGACAGACAGACCAACCAACATCCAGCAAAACATTATATCCCTTCTTCTTCATAGAGGAGCATAAAAAAATATTGTGAGATAGCAAGATAACACTAAATCATAAGAATGATAGCAGAAAGTGCATATATGATTACATTTTTTTTATTAGTACTCATAAAAAGATATGGAAAATAAGAACAAACACTTCCCAATACAAGTAAATGACAAGAGTTCCGCTGTCGAAACATATCCCCCCCCCCAAAAAAAAAACCAGGGCTTTGAACTAGGTACCCCAATTTCTATAGGGGTCATCTACTGTCCAAGGTCAATGCGCATGGGCAGTATCAAGCCGATCGGTCGATTCATTCAAGAGTTATAAATAAGAAACGATTTTCCCACTTATTGTGCCAGTGACCATGACCTTTGCCCTAGTGACCCCAATTTCAATAGGGGTCCTCTACTGTCCAAGGCCAATGCACATGACAAGTATCAAGCCAATCGGTGATTAAGTTGACGAGTTATTGATTGGAAAGGATTTCAGTGTGTCACAGTGACCTTGACCTTTGGCCTAGTGACCCCAATTTCAATAGGGGTCATCTACTGTTCAAGGCCAATGCAAAGGAAAGTAACAAGCCAATCGGTGAATCATTTGACAAGTTATTGATAGGAAACAATTTCACACTTAGTGTATAACAGTGAGCTTACCCTTTGACCTAGTGACCCAATTGCAAAGCCAATAGGGGTCATCTAATGTCCAAGGCCAATGCACATGGGAAGTTTCAAGCCAATCGGTGAATCAGTTGCGAGTTATTGATCGGAAACAATTTTACTCTTAATGAATAACAGTGACTTTGACCTTTGACCTATTGACCCCAATTTCAATAGGGGTACTCTACTTTCCAAGCCCAATGCACATGTGAAGTATCAAGCCAATCGGTCAAGTTGTTAAAGAGTTATTGATCAGAAACGATTTTCACACTTAGTGTGATAGTGACCTTCAACTTTGACCTAGTGACCCCAAATCAATACGGGTCATCTATCCAAGGCAAATGCACGTGTGAAGTATCAAGACGATGGGTTGAAGAGTCATTGATCGGAAACTATTTTCGAATTGAGTGTGATAGTGACCTTGACCTTTGACCACAATTTCAATAGGGGTCAACTGGTTGACGAGTTATTGATTGGAAACGATTTTGACACTTAGTGTGATAGTGACCTTGACCTTTGACCTAGTGACCCAAATTTCAATGGGGGTCATCTACTTTCCAAGGCCAATGCAGTTGAAAAGTATCAAGCCAATCGGTCAATTCGTTGACGAGTTATTGATCGGAAACAATTTTCACACTTAGTGCGATACTGACCTTGACCTTTGACCTAGTGACCCCAATTTCAATAGTGGTCATCTACTGTCCAAGGCCAATTCACATGTGAAGTATTAAGCCAATCGGTCAATTGGTTGACAAGCTATTGATCGGAAACAATTTTCACACTGAGTGTGATAGTGACCTTGACCTTTGACTAAGTGACCCCACTGTCAATAGGAGTCATCTTATTACTGTCCAAAGCCAATCCACATGTGAAATATCAAACAAATCGGTCAATTCGTTGACGAGTTATTGATCGGAAACGGTTTTCACACTTAGTGTGATAGTGACCTTGACCTTTGACATAATGACCCCAATTTCAATAGGGGTCATCTACTATCCATGGCCATTGTACATGTGAAGTATCAAGCCAATCAGTCCATTGGTCGACGAGTGATAGATTGGAAATATACTGGTCTACCGACATTCAGACTGGTCTACCGACATACAGACCGACCGACAGTGTGATAGTGACATTGACCTTTGACCTAGCGACACCAATTTCAATAGGGGTCATCTACTGTCCAAGGCCAATGCACATATGAAGTATCAAGCCAATCGGTAAATTCACTGACAAGTACGGATCGGAAACAAACTGGTCTACTGACAGACAGACTGGTCTACCAACAGACAGACCGACCGACATCCAGCAAAATATACCCCTTCTTCTTTGAAGAGGGGCATAATAAAATACACTTTATTTGCAAAATAATAAATAGTATGAGATGAATGCAAAATAATATATGTCCTTATAGAGGGAACACCTTTAATATTAACCTTATAAGTGTGGAAATTGATGATGAAATAGTTTGAACTGATAACGCACATTGTGCTGAACACTTAAACATGGGAGGATCAGGGCTATACATATTCATTGGGCATAATGATATTAAGAACTAAAATTTAAAGAAACAAAGCCATGTTAAACATTTTATACTTCTTAAAAATGTCTGAAAGAAAACATTTGAAACTTATTGAAAGGGTAAAAAGTATATAATCAATATATTAAGTAGTTACCGTTGTCAGGGACTGTGTCTGCAAACCCTGCTGGTGTTGGGATATCGTCTGCATTTCTGTCAGTAGAATTTTGGTGGTTCATATTACTTAAATCAAAATCTTCTTTGCATTGGACTAACGGGTTATTCTCTATGGTGTCAGTGGATGACTCTACTTCCATAGATTGTTCTTGGTGAGGGTCCTGTTGAGTAATTGCCTCAGAATTCTGAATTGCTTCATTTGTTGGCTGATATGCGGTTTCTTCTGAAAAAGGCTTCTGTGTAGATGTTTCTTCCATTTCATGCCCAGTTTTGCTTGTTTCATTTTGTGGTATGTTAGTATCCTTCCCTGCAGCTTCCACTATTAATCAAATATTATTTTATCAATCGATTGTTTCGTAAACAAGCATCTAAAAATAACATATTGTGAGATTGCAAGAGACACACTTAAGCATGAAAATGATAGCAGATAGTGTACATGTTATTACATTTTTCTTTTGAAATTTGTACCCATAAACAAATATGGAAAATAACACCACTCACTTTCCAATACAAGCAAATAATTATGATGGTCTTGCTTATTTTAATCAATATTCAATGACTTGGCTCTTAACTTAAGGTTATGCAAATAAATGAGCTTATTTTAAGGGTGATTAATACCTAATACCCCCCCCCCCTCCAACACAAACACACATACTGCTTTGGCACTGACATACAACCTTGACAATCAATGCTGAATTTTGTTATTAATTTTATTATTGATTACTCATAACAGTGATTTTTTTTGCCAGAAATTACAGCCGATATTCGGCTGCTTCCCAATTGCAAACAAGAGTGCCAAACTGTCACAAGATACGCCCGTTTTAAGGCTTTGGACAACTTGATAACTCCGCCCGCCCACCCAACCACCCACCAGCCTGTCAACCAGACTGCCCGCCGCCAAGGTGAAACTAAAGTAAGTCCTGTTTTTTTAAAACGGGCGTATAAAAAGAAAGTGATTGCTTTTTGTTCAAAGGAAAACAGACCAATGCAGTTTTTGTGTCAAACATTGAATTCATCATAATTATTATTGCAAGGAAGAAACCTTAATCAGATATATAAAGTTCTTACAATGCTTAGATCTCTGACATAAAAAACTAGAGCTTTGTCACTGAATGTGACTTATACCCCCATACCACTTTGACGCAGGATAAAAAGTTGTTTAAAAGTTTCGGATGAATACAATTTGAATTAGAGTCCGGACAAAGTGGCGCCGTTGAAAATGCACTAATTGACCCTATGACCTAGTTCTTGACCCGACATGACCCATATTCGAACTTGACCTAGATATCAACTAGATGCAACTACTGACCAAGTTTGGTAAAGATCGGATGAATACAATTTGAATAAGAGTCCGGACAAAGTGGCGCTGTTGAAAATGGACTAATTGACCCTATGACCTAGTTTTTTACCTGGCATGACCCATATTCGAACTTGGCCTAGATATCAACTAGATGCAACTACTGACCAAGTTTGGTGAAGATAAGATTTATACAATTTGAATTAGAGTCCGGACAAAGTAAAATGCACTAATTGACCCTTTGACCTAGTTTTTGACCCAGCATGACCCATATTCAGACTTGACCTAGATATCAACTAGATGCAACTACTGACCAAGTTTGGTGAAGATCGGATGAATACAATTTGAATTAGAGTCCGGACAAAGTGGCGCCGTTGAAAATGCACTAATTGACCCTATGACCTAGTTTTTGACCCGGCATGACCCATATTCGAACTTGGCCTATATATCAACTAGATGCAACTGCTGACCAAGTTTGGTGAAGATCGGATGAATACAATTTGAAATAGAGTCCGGACAAAGTGGCCCCTTTGAAAATGCACTTATTGACCCTATGACCTAGTTTTTGACCCGGCATGACCCATATTCGAACTTGGCCTAGATATCAACTAGATGCAACTGCTGACCAAGTTTGGTGAAGATCGGATGAATACAATTTGAATTAGAGTCCGGACAAAGTGATGCCTTCCGCCCGCCGCCCGCCGCCCGCCCGCCGCCCGCCCGCCCGCCAAGGGGTTTCACATAATACGTCCCGTATTTTATACGGGCGTATAAAAATGATGTTTTTTCCCAAAAATTTGATTAAAATTTCCCAAAAAAAGACAAAATTTTCCCAATAAAGCCAAAAAGATTACAATGTAATTTAGCAATAATTTCGAACGAGTGCCGATCGAGTTGCCGAGTCGTCGCCGAACAACAACTGACTTACGTATTTTTCTCGAATTTAGCCGAATACGATTTTACGTTGCTATCCACATCTCTCTCTATATTGCGGAGGATACCGACGATAGTCTATGTATCCCGATTGTAAACGCCTGTTTTTACACACGCCCAAGATGGCGGCAAGCAGACGAGAAATTTGCGAGCGATGCGCGGCGAAAATGATAAATAACATTCAAATTAACAACGGATATCATATGGTTATTACGGAATAATTTAATGCGTGTGTCAATTAACGCAAAATATAACGTTTGAGATAAAAAACAACAAATATTTATTACAAATCTTCACAGTGAATGTGCATCACGGAAATTACTCCTATTTGGACTACGCGGAAATCAGTGTTGGGAAATTGGAGTTAGTCTACCGTTACTCACAAAGTTAATGCATTTAAGATGAGTATCGTTCGGAAATGGAAAGAGACAAACATGATATGATTTATATGTTAGTGGATCTGTGTAAAATCAGATTCATATGCATATTCTGCTTTATTATGTTTGTCACGCTTTACAGTTTACTGAAATAGCAATTAGCATTGAAGTGCAAGATGTTGAAAGGTAAAGAAATGACATAAATTATTTTAACTCCATATAATACATCATTAACATAGCAAGACCACTAAAGCGTTTTTTTAAATAAATATTTGTTAATGTTTTCACCATATGATATTTAATTTAAAAGAATACTGAATTAAATTCTTACTGTTAAAGAGGTTATGATTAAATGGTATATTTAAGAATCTATATAGATTATTGCAAGTTCAATATGAATTTGGAAGGATATTAACTTAACATTGTCTTCATTGTAAGAACACATTAAATTAGTACTTTATAATATAAAAATGCTGTCAAACATACTTTAATAATTTTAATTCTGGTCTTATAATCATATTTATAATGTTTCCCAATTTCATGGTTTATCGCGCTATTTTTCCCAATTTCATGGTTTATCGCGCTAATTTTCCCAATCCAAAAGGCACAGGCTGTAAGAAAAAAAAGCAAAAAAAATCACTGCATAAAGTACTTTTAGATGGTATTTTAAGGTGGTAATGTGTATGGTTCAACATATGTGCCATGCTATTTCAAAATCATTAAATGCATGTTAAAGCTATTCAGCAGACAAGCCATTTTAGTATGCTTTAGTTTAACATTTGACCTCTTAGCATGACCTTGACCTTGAAGGCAGTCACGTGTTTTTTATCCGTTACACACCGTCTCATTTTGTTCAAAAAAAAAAAAAAATTATTTAAAAAAGAGCGCCTTAAAGCCCAAGGTCACTAACTGAGAAATGTAGAACTAATAATATTTTAATTAGGCAATATTTAATAGAACAAATTAAAGTTTTCAATATATACCATTACATTAAATAACAAAGTAACACCTCAGATGGAGCCAATTTTGACCTGCGAGACATGATAAGTAAAAACTTCTTAGACGACCACCATACAATGTTGCACACCAAATATCAAACCTTTAGCAATTGCGGTGGTAAGAGAATAAGATTAGATTTTTAAAGTTATTTTTTATGTTGGTCTATATAAATAATGTGATCCATGGGTGTGGCCAGTTTTGACCCCAGGTGTATGACTTGAACAAACTTAGTAGAGGACCAATAGACAATGTAATATATCAAATATTAAACCCCTGACCTTTGTGGTTTCAGAGAATAAGACAAGAGCACCGCATAACGGGTGCCAATGCTCGGCTGCGGGTACAGTTTTGAATAAATGAAAGCTTGTCAGAATTTATTCTTTTTAGGTCACAGTGACCTTGACCTTTAACCTAGTGACCCAAAAATGGATGTGGCGTGTAGAACTCATCAAGGTGCATCTACATATGAAGTTTCAAAGTTGTAGGGGGAAGCACTTCGATTTTAGAGCAAAATGTCAAGGTTTTAGCACGGCGGACGACGAGCTGGCTATGACAATACCTCGGGCTTTCTCCCAAAACAGTTGAGCTAAAAAATTAAGTTTTCATTTTTAAAATCTATTTGTAACTTCTGTGACCTAAAATAATGGGCATTGCCTATATGAAAGAGAGTCAACTGGTGATCCTTCATGTGAAGTTTTGTTTTAATCTTAAAGAGAAAATTGTTACAGGAAAAAAGTTTCTGGACACAAGCATAGACTGATATTTAAGAGTTAGCTCAAAACCATGTGTCACTAAAAGAGCAGACGAGCTCTTTTTATAATTAAATTATGTATCATTTCTTTGACATGTGGCCTTAAAAGTTCGATGTTGACCTTGAAGGTAGCCACATGGTTGTTGCTCATGACAAGCTATCTATAGGTGAACAGTTGTGCCAAGTTATTTCAATGCAAGGGGAACTTAATACTTAACAATTGTTTTGACAAACCTACAGATATGGGCTTGTCCACATGGAACAACAAAACAGTGACTTAAATTAACAGCCCCTTCTACCTGCTGTTATTAGAGGAATAATTTGGCTTGTACAGTTCTGAACAGGATTGACATATTGAATATTATTAATTATTACACTCACCAAATACAGAACTAGTATATATATTATTGACTGACTAAAGAATATTACTTATATATGAACTTATTACAATAACTGCAAGTAGAAAGTGATCATTACCTGATATTTGTGCCGTTATACATGAGGCACAAAGATTCTGCCTCTCTGGACATGCTGCTCCACATTTTCCACATTTCCCAGTCCAAAACCAAGCTTTATCAACTGGATGTCCACAGTTTTTACAAAATTTCTGATCAGATGATATTTCAGCATTGCATGGAATACCGTCATCATCTTTTCCAGGGCACAGTACCACCTTTGCTTTTACAACAAGTTTTGTCCCACATTCCTGGCAGAACTTCCCGTCCCCTTCTATCCCACATTTAGGGCACTTCATATTTTCTACCTGGTTTTGAAGGCTCACATTGTTATCTGTAATATACATTAACAAACATGTATAACATATCAATTACAACTGTCGTTCTATTTGTGGTAAATAACTCACTGCATACAGTGTTATCAGATGCCGCATGCAAGTTTGCACAACATATGTTATCACCTAAGATATTTTGTAATTTATATTCCACTCTTTAGTGGTATATAATTATTTAACATCAGAGTTTAAGAACTGCTTAAAAAAGTACAACAAATAAGTTGGCAACTATGTGCTCTCAAAAATTGTACTTGAAAAACAAACATTTATTAAGTACGTATGTTGTTTGGCGAAATTAAAGTTGCAATGGACAAGTAGATTGTAGCAAAAAACTTGTCTATAAACCAGAAGAAAGTTCCACATCGATAGTTTTAAACAAACATGAAATTGAAGTTATGATTGTTTTTTATTGCATTTAATTGCGTGTGGTTGTGTTTAGTGTCTTCTTTGTTTTGCAATTGTTGGTAACGATATTGAACAAAATTTGTTCACAGATTGGCAAAATAATAATGTAAAACAAGCGCAACACCTAGCAGGTGCAGACCGCTCATCTATTTTTCTTTTAAAAGGTGAATGGACCTAACTCAATACTTCAATCAAAAAGGAGGGAGGGGTGGAGTGGAGAGGGGTGGATAGTGTGTGTGTGTGGGGGAGGGTGGGGAGGGGGGGTCATTTATTACATTATCTTCCAAAAAATAAGAAAAAAAATGCACACACAAAAATTATGGGGGGGGGATTCTTTGGACGGTCTTTCAAAAATGAAATAATAAAAATAAATATTTGTGTTTTGTAAACCATGTTTAAAAAAAAAAATTGTGGGGGGGGGGCAGTGGGGGGGGGAGAGGGGGGTTATAGTGTGAGGGTTTGGTCATTTATTAGATGATCTTTCAAAAATAAAATAAAAAGGAAAACAAAATATTCTTTTTTTTTTGGGGGGGGGGGGGGGATTCTGGGGTGGGGCGTAGGGCATGGTTTGGGTGGAGTTTTTGTGGTATGTCAGGTAAGTGTTGTTTTGTCTGAGTATCAATCAAATCTGATCATAAATAAAGAAGTTATGGCAATTTTAAATTTTATCAAAATTTAATAATTTGACCTTGAGAGACTGAGTCAAGGTCATTCAAAGGTCAAGGTCAAATTCAACTTGCCAGGTACAGTACCCTCATGATAGTATGAAAGTATTTGAAGTTTGAAAGCAATAGCCTTGATACTTTAGAAGTAAAGTGGATCTAAACACAAAATTTAACCAAATATTAAAAGCTACTAAGTCAAAAAAGGGCCATAATTCTGTCAAAATGCCAATCAGAGTTATGCAACTTGTCCTGTACAGTCCCCTTATGATAGTTAGTGAGTGTTCCAAGTCTGAAAGCAATAGCAATGATACTTTAGGAGTAAAGTGGACCAAAACACAAAACTTAAAAAAAAAATCAATTTTCTAAGTATAATTCTGTCAAAATGCCAGTCAGAGTTACATAACTTTGAATGCACAGTCCCCTTATGATAGTTAGTAAGTGTTGCAAGTATGAAAGCAATAGCTTTCATACTTTAGGAATAAAGTGGACCTAAACACAAAACTCAAAGTGGACCTAAACACAAAACTTAAACCAAATTGTCAATTTTCTTAGTATAAAAAGGGCACATAATTCTGTCAAAATGCCAGCCAGAGTTAACTTACTTTGCCTGCCCAGTCCCCTCATGATAGTAAGTAAGTGTACCAAGTTTGAATGCAATAGCTTTGATACTTTATGAGAAAAGTTGACCTAAACACAAAACTTAACCGGACGCTGACGCTGATGCCAAGGTGATTACAATAGCTCTTCTTTTTTTTTTAAATAGATGAGCTAAAAAAGCTTCCCCAAGACAGCGTGCTTGACTAATCTTCCACTTTGATGAATGTATAATGTTGATGTACTTATATAGTCAGTTAGCTGGTTTAATTACAAAGACATACTTGAACTTGAATATCTAAATAACAAAATTAAAAAGGTATATGAAAACTTTAATTGGAAACTTTATAAATAACAACAAAAAACATATCCATGTTTTACAATTTCATTTAATTGTATTGCACAGTTACTTTAAAATGCCAAACTGGCCCCATACGCAATGCCAACTAGTCATCATGCAAATTTGCTAAATCTAACGCTTTTTTGAAGTTGGTCAATGCAAATACAGAAAGGAGCTGTCGCCTGCAAACTTGACAGGATTTTTACAACAACAAAAAGGGGCATTTTTCTGATAAATTGCAGTGAAGAGTTTTGAGATTTGAACACTTAAGATGATTTTTAATTTATTATTAAATATTTGTAGTCGCTACAAAGATAGGTACTTGTTAGACACAAATTCTATCCCTTGTATCTTCTTGCCCTGAAAACTTCACCTAACTTTCTTGGTAAAAAAGGGGGAAAAATCTTCACAAAGGCTGGTCACAGTTATAAGTCTTGCTCAGAAACTATTTATAACTACCCTAATAACATATCTGTGGAGTTTTGTTAAATCAAAGCGCTGAAGGCACTGAAGTTGTTCCCTATTGCATAATCTTAGACACAACTCATTTTTCAAAATTAAACCCAAGTTTAAAACTAGAAATGACGCGGCCGCGGCCGACGCATATCCCCACGCCGCATGTTTGACCCAGGGGTTTTACTATAGCCATATAAGGAAAACTGCCCTGCCCCCCCATAACTTTTGACCCAGGGGTCAGATCAAAATTCCAAATAGTGCACTGTAGCACATAATTATGCTCATAGCTACCATGTATGTAAGTTTCAAGCAGGGATCATATTTTCCCGCAACATCAATCGGTCCGGATATAAATGGGGAAAAGTATCCGAAAATGTATATCGGAAATCATGACAAATTACGTTAAAATATATACCATTGATTTTGCCATTCATGAAGGTGGTATAATACATGTACAAGTAAAATTTCCTTAGGCTTTTTTTTAACGGAACGAGTTTTCTCAACTGGTTTTATCATTTGGTATTTCATTGTTGTTTCGTGTGCTGTTTTATCAGATTTTGTTCATCGTTGTCAATATTATTAATCTGTGTAAGTCTATACCGATGTTTTTAATTGTTGTCGACTCGATAATAGCTTACAGACATGCACTGAACCAAACAAATGTCTGTGCGTAGGTTGGCTACTGACAACAACAACCAAGTATTTAATAAATAATTTGTTGTCAAATAACCCACGGCCGATAGTTTAGATGTGGAGGGATTTAATCACGAGAGCGAAGCATTTGAAACCACGCATCTAATTTTCCGGTCGTGAGTTATTCAACAACAAAGTATAAAGTACACGAATTATTTCGATTCTAACACGGTTTTACTAAAGATTTATTCAATGTATATTATTTTTCTTGTGTACTATTTTATGTTAAGTTCCGCACATAAAAATAACTTTCGGCTGTTCTGTCGATCAGATCCGCGACTTTCATTCATATCATATTACCGGATTATTACGCTGGTTGAAAATGTATCGGCATATTTTGTTAAGTTACAGCGCGTGCATTCAGACGCGTCTTTTCGGATGCGTCTTTAATCCGCTGTTCACAAGTTTTTTATTCTTGGTCTGACGCGCAATAAACCGGTCCTGACCGGTTTAGAGACTGCAGCGAATGGTTATCACACCTAATCGAGATAAGAATGTCATTAGGGTGTGTTAGCATGTGCACTGTGTAATCGATTTCATGACATGGGAATTTTAATAGCAAACAGAATCGGACCGACTGTTTGGGATTTTCAATCGGTCTTTCATGACACCGATCGGTCTAGGACCGACAAAACCGAAAAAAATATGATCCCTGGTTTCAAGGTTCTAGTGCTAATAGTGGTCAGGACGGACTGACAGACGGCGGAGATAACCACAAAATCCCCACCCTTCGAAAAGTGTTTTGAAAATTAACACAAGCCATTCAAATTTATAAAGAGTGTGTCTTAAAACAACGGCCTAGATGTGTGTTCACTTTTTATCATCCTATTTATATTATATAGAGATAACTATAGAGATAGACAAAATAACAACAACATGGTCCTATGTTTGACGTTCTGAAAGCATAGAAAGTATGATGAAAATGGTATAATGAGACCCAAATATTAAGAAAATTTGCAATCCCCATCATATTAAATGAATATTTTTCAAATTTCGAATACCTATCACACTAAGAATTTAATTTCATGATGGAAATTCCCTGTACACAACTTTTGAATTTTTACAGCATATGCCAATTCAAAATATAAAATAAGATAATTGATGAAAATAAATAAAAAACAAATCTGCGAGCAATACTTTTTACTCACGAATTAGGTAGTCATAAAGACAGCCCTTTTAACCCATACTTTGTTGTTTATGCATTATTTGTTACCCTAGCAGTTCACACGGTGTCAACCAGTCTCTGACCTTAACATGGGTATAGAACACTAATGCACTTTTTCAGCATAGCTGTTTTACCCAGCTTTTCGCCTTAAATGACCTTACATATAATGACGGCGCATCTTTCAGTCTGGTCAGGAGATACATAATGAGACCATAACACCTTGAGTGATTTTATAGCCAACAGCATTGCCTCTGACCAGACTGCCCAAATGCACAACTCTTTCTCGGCGCGGATGCGCCAGATGCGGCAGTTATCAGGTTTATCATGGCTAAGAAAACTGGCTTGAAATGCTTGGTATTAACCTTAGTTGTTGGCAAGCGAACAACTAAAAATCTGTAATATATCTTAAAATATTAAAAATGTTGCATGATACAGTTAACCTAAATTTCTAAGAACAAAAAGGGGCATATTTCTACTAAATTGCAGCTCAGAGTTATAGAACTTGGTCAGTGATCTTATGCAATATTTTACCCCAAGCACATGTATTAAGTTTCAATTGTACAATAACAGTGATATATATGCAGTTGTTACATGCAAGCCTTAACAAATGCCAAAAAATGGGTGATGAGTATAGCTAGTGTTAATTTAAAATATCACATATCGTTATTATAAATAGAAACAAAATCACGTCGCGAGCGGGCCGTTATTTGTATCAGAAAAGAATGGAATCGTGTGGCTTATACAAAATGGCGTCCACATTCAGTCTTAGCTGATCAATAAAATTAAGCCACAACTCAACGAAAGAATTGAATATAATTATAATGACACGTAGCACACAATTTGGATTATACAAATACTGTATCGATTGAAACTGAAACTCATCTGTACATTAGATTGATTCCTCTATTTGTGTTTTAACAAGATTTGTCAAACACTGTGAAACAGCAAAATTTATAGAGAAGACACACATACCTCGATGACAACTTAAATCCGGTTCTTATAATAATACAATACCAAAGATTTGTAATTCCATTTTCTGTTATATTCCATCCGTTTATCTACATTGATTTTAAATCACACTTTTTTAAATGATTGCATCAAATGCTTAACACTGTCATCAAAAATACTATTTACGAAATAGAAAGTTGAAGCGCTTATAATGATTTTATTTCTATCGAAGCTCCCAATTATGCATGACAAACACAAAACCCGGAAATTTTGTATACCTTTTGGAATCGTTCGATGCTTAAAAAATATTTAACCGTTAAATAAAAACCCTCCACGTCCGAATTGTTGTCAAAAAATCCAGAGAGTCTAGGTAGTTTCATCATTGAAATGACGTCACATGAGGTACGTCATAAATTGCGTAATCAATAGAATGAAAACAAGGGACAAAATTGTCACAAAACCAGGTTTTCATATTGAAAAAAATCTGATAAAGGGAGAAAACTCAAACTGAACTTTTGAAATGAACAAACAAAATTAACCCCCTTTGTAAGTTTGTTTTTTAAAAAAATCTATTTTTAGTCGTGGCGACCTTGACATTGGAGATATTGACGTGATTCTTTCGTGCGACACACCGTCCCATGATGGTGAACAAATGTGCCAAATGATTTTAAAATCTCACGATGAATGACATAGTTATGGGCAGGACAAGCTCATTTATGGCCATTTTTGACCTTTGAACTCAAAGTGTGACCTTGACCTTGGAGATATTGACGTAATTATTTCGCGCGACACACCGTCCAATGATGGTGAACAAATGATTTTAAAATCTGACAATGAACGACATAGTTATGGCCCGGACAAGCTTGTTCCGCCCGCCCGCCAGCCCGCCAGCCAGCCAGCCCGCCAGCCAGCCCGCCCGCATTCGCCAATCTAATAACCAGTTTTTTCCTTCGGAAAACCTGGTTAATAAAAGTATGGAAGGCTGGTTCAATTTAAATTTTAGTGAAGGACCAAACAAGTATGGTAAAATTATGTGATATAAACGATAACACACGGCAGAGCTGGGCTGGACGTTAAAAATCGACCCTAGCCGCATAATGGCCCTCGGGCCGTTATGTTGGCAGCGGGCCGATTATAGACATCCGGCCCAGCTCTGCCGTGTGTTATTGTCTAAAAAATATAAGCATACATTGCATTTAAATGCATTAAAAATATCACTCATTATTATTAAGGAATTAACTTTGTTTTGTTTAAGGATTATAAAGAGTCTAAAAAGATAAAAATTATAAAGAATTTGTATTATTAGGTTCATTAGTTATAAAGTTTAATGAATGACTAAAGCAGTGGTTGCGCATTAGATTTTGCTCTCAATCAGAGTCCCAAGTTTTAATCCTTTTTAAAACTTGTTATCTTTAACTATTTTTTATATAATTCAACATGTTTTGTTAGTATATACATTTTATGAACATAAGACTAGTGTTTAAAGGGGACTTTTCATGTTTTGGTAAATTGACAAAATTAAAAAAAACTTGTTTCAGATTCGCACATTTTAGTTGTCGTTATGATATTTGTGAGGAAACAGTAATACTGAACATTTACCATGCTCTTAAATATCCATTTTATGCATATTTTGACGATTTAAACATGAATATTATAAAGCATTGCAACACGAAACAATTGAATAATTTGGAGAGTTTTGTTGTTACCGGCGACGACCGGGGTTAAACCAGGGCGTTGCTGTAGCTCTGCCGGGGTCTGATGCCAGTAAAGTCCAGGTGAGTGCTGGTTGTGTTACAGTATACCGGTGTAGCGGTCCATTTTTTCCCCTGGCCAGTTTTTCCACGGGGAAAAATTGGCCTAGGCCATTTTTTCACCGGGAAAATATAGGCCTAGGCCAATTTTTCCCCCGGCGAAAAAGTGGCCAGGGGAGAAAAAATGGCTTGTTACACCGGGGCTCTGCCGGGACGCTGCTGGCTTTCACCGGGCTCAACCTGGGCATTACCGGCCACAACCGGGGCTCTGCCGGGGCTTCACCAGGATAAACCGTAGCTAGTCTGGGGTTGACCATGACTCTGCCTGGTTGTTGACTGGCTTCAACCAGGGCGGCACCGTGAAATAATGTGACCGCGTTAATAAATTGCTACCCATCATCCCAGTTCTCGCCGGTCGACCTGCGTTAGCAAACCGTGATGGACCGGGGCTCTACCGGCAATAGTGAGACTTGGGCTTAATGTTTTTTTTTTTTTAATAAAAACAAATATATGTAAAAAAATATGCATTTGAATAAATGTTTAATTACTTAAAATTTACAACTTCAAGGAAGTAAAAGATACTGAACATTACTGTTTAAATCACAATTTTTTTAAGTTATTACATTTGTACAGGTAAAACAAAAATCAAAATTTTACAAGTACCATCGTAAGTTACCATCAAAGAAAAACAATTAAATTATAGGTTTTATTTACTAATGTCTTATAATAATTGAAATGCAGCCTGTTGAAGTTAATAGTCCATTTTAGCCTCTATTACAGTAATTAATTCAGCAGCAATGAGGCTTATCAGTAAATACATACATTTCAGGTCAAGGGTAAAATATATCCATTTAATTCAGTTTAATACATTAAAATAACAACATTTACATTTAAGTTTTTTTTTGGGGGGGGTTTTCCCCATCAAACTGCCAAATGTGAGTTGTTTCTGATTAATGATGATGGGCATGGTGTAATGAGGTGTTTCGGCAAATGATGCTATGACACATGTACAACACAACATGCAGTCTTTCCGAAAGTTGCCCACATTTTACAGGGCATTCGGTCTGGTAGAAATTCGGCCGCATTTCCCCCCCCCCCCCCCCCCCCCTGAAAAATATACTTTTTTCCCCTTTTTGGGGGAAAAATTCCTATAAAAAAAAACACAATTTTTTATATTTTTTTTTTATAGATAGATGTGTCTCATGATTATTATATCTCAATTCTATTTTAATTTAATCTTGTCAAACATACTAAATTATGAAAAAAAAGCATTGAATATAGTGCAAACATGTACAAATGTTATAATTAGAGTAAGTAAAAAATCCCCCCCCCCCAAAAGGGAAACGCCGCAAAAATTCCCCCTGCTATGGGTAGCGACCCGCTTCCCCTAAAATGGATTGAGGGCCCTGCAGATACTGTCAGTATGAACATTTATTTCCAGTTTATATACATAGAGACAATAGCTTCAGCAAAGATAACAAGGGCTGTTTGTAAAACATGCATGCCCCCCTATATGGGCTATAAGTTGTAGTAGCAGCCATTGAGTGAATACGTTTTTTGTCACTGTGAATGGTGGTGGTGGTGGTGGTGGTGGTGGTGGTGGTGGTGGTGGTGGTGGTGGTGGTGGTGGTGGTGGCAGAAGAAATAGTAGTAGTAGTAGTAGTAGTCGTAGTAGTAGTAGTAGTAATAGAGTAGGAGTAGTAGTAGGTGGTGGTGGTGGTAGCAGAAAAAATAGTAGTAGTAGTAGTAGTAGTAGTAGTAGTAGTAGTAGTAGAAGTAGTAGTAGTAGTAGTAGTAGTAGTAGTAGTAGTAGTAGTAGTAGTAGTAGTAGTAGTAGTAGAGCAGTAGTATAAGTAGTAGTAGTAGTAGTAGTAGTAGTAGTAGTAGCAGTAGTAGTAGTAGTAGTAGTAGTAGTATGCATTACAAAAATGCAGTTAGCCTTACATTTGGTAAAATTTAAATATATTACAAGGGAGGCAAATCTGTAACAATAAATTTAAACTTATTGCATTTGTTTCCCCTGTAGTGTATTACCTCCCCTGTCCTGCTTATATTTATATTAATCAACAAAATTAAACATTAACACAATATTTAATATACAAAATATACAAAAAATCTCATATTCTGATTTTACTGATCCACTGTATTTTACTAAAAGGATGATGTTTCATTGGACTGATAATTATAGATTTAGGATTACAGACCAGTTGCTTCAGTAATATTGTTCAGAGTGTGCCCTGTTGGCCGCGTATGCATTCTTGAATTATCATTCAAAAAACCATTTTACTATTTCGAGTCACTGTGACCTTGACCTTTGACCTAGTGACCTCAAAATCAATAGGGGTCATCTGCGAGTCATGATCAATGTACCTATGAAGTTTCATGATCCTAGGCGTATGCGTTCTTGAGTTATCATCCGAAAACCATTTTACTATTTCGGGTCACCGTGACCTTGACCTTTGACCTAGTGACCTCAAAATCAATAGGGGTCATCTGCGAGTCATGATCAATCTACCCATGAAGTTTCATGATCCTAGGCGTATACGTTCTTGAGTTATCATCCGGAAACCATTTTACTATTTCGGGTCACCGTGACCTTGACCTTTGACCTAGTCACCTCAAAATCAATAGGGGTCATCTGCAAGTCATGATCAATGTTCCTATGAAGTTTCATGATCCTAGGCGTATGAGTTCTTGAGTTATCATTCAAAAACCATTTTACTATTTCTGGTCACCGTGACCTTGACCTTTGACCTAGTGACCTCAAAATCAATAGGGGTCATCTGCTAGTCATGATCAATGTACCTATGAAGTTTTATGATCCTAGGCACAAGCGTTCTTGAGTTATCGTCTGACAACCACCTGGCGGACGGACCGACCGACAGACCGACCGACATGAGCAAAGCAATATACCCCCTCTTCTTCGAAGGGGGGCATAATAAAATCTATAGTTTTAACCTATTACCCCAGAAACACTAATCTGCACTAGATGCAATTAGAATAACAATTGCGAGAAAAGAAGAATTTAATTTTGAAAAAGAAATATATTAGTGAATAGGTTATGGCACATAAGATACCAAAGATGTTCAACTTTCTGAAGAAAGCACCAAAATCGGTATGAAGCCTATTAATATACCCTTAATAAAATCAGATGTGAGGACACGCTCTATCTGTCCGGGAACATACTTTTAAACCAATTTCAAAAAGAGGGGTAAAAACGGCTTTTCTGAGATAGAGATTTTCCTGAAATTGATATATGTCACAATTATTGTGTGAAAATGATTTAAATGTTAAAATAATGCAATATTATGAATGAGAGGTGCATGATCTGTTGAAATTGTATGGGTATTTATTGATGCATTACATGATAATCCTCCAAATTCGTACTTGAAAGGGAAGATTATAAGTACATTACCTTTAGTACATATACACACTTGTATAACATTAGAAGTAAATATATTTAATACCCTTTTCATATAGTATTAACCTTTATTTCAAATCTATAGGTAAATCATTATATTAAACCATATTTTGTCGGGCTAATAGGTATCAAAGAGATAATATTAATTATCTAAAGCACATTTTAATAAAGAGCATCGTGCTTGTATTTGAATGATGGATTAAAATATAAAGAACATAACAGAACATGTACATAGTTTATTATTGAATTAAACAACATATTAATTAATGTTAATTAAACTATGTAATGGAAAGTATATATATATATATATATATATATATGCGAAGAGTATGTAATGATCTCAGAACATAATTATAATTATGTTATATACAATTATAATAAAGATATCAAATTATTCAGAAGTAAACAATTATATATTCCTTACGTTTTCAATGTACATCAATTAATGTTCATATAAACAAGTTGAGATAGCATAAAAAGTATGCCACATAAATTTTATGGAATTCTTGTCAATTTATAATAATAGAATGATAAGCTGCTATATACATGTATATTAAGTATTGTCATGATTGTAACCCAAACTTTTCTAGCAAAGAAATTTCATGGAAAAAAACATTAATTTTTAAACCAAATACCAACTTCACCTCTGTAAATCACATAACAAATGTTCACATAATATACATAACTATGTTACTAATCAGTAAGTTAAAAAAAACAACAGTTTTTTTAACAATTAACTTTTCAGCAATTATCCACATGAGTATCCAGCATGATATTTGGTAGTGGAGTGTTGAACTGGACTTAAATTATATAATTAAATGAATTAATTAGACCTAGTCTCCTGTGGTTGATATATATTCAATACCAAAAAACTATGAGGTTGTATTGTCATTTAAGAAAGACATTGGTGATGCCTTACTTTGTGCAAGTAGTATAAATCACGACAATGAAGCTGTCACCTTATTACGAGCTGCCAGTATTGTACAAAAAGACCTGTTTAGCAAAAAGTATGAATTCAAAGGCTCTTTGATTGATGCCCAGTATCAAGATCTGCCCAAATCTTTAAATATGCTAGTTGAAATGATACTGTCTGGGACAGAAATTTGTCACGAGACTGGACCAGAATATAACCTTAAAGATATTGCTTCTTCAATGACACAGCTCCTGGTTTTAAATGCTGTAAAACGTGTGAAGAAAGATTGAAAACATGTTCGTACGCTGCATCCTTTAGATAGAGAGACAATGTTGCCCTTATATATGGGCCTTACAGTACACAATAAAACCAGACGTAAAGATCTTGTAGACGTATTGTACGAAAAAGGACTTTCCGCTGGTAGAGCTGACAGCATACAGAATGGTGCTAGTACTTCACGTGGTCAGTGGGCCCACCAATTGATGGTAGCTGCTCTTTATATATTGAAGTGTACAGCTTATAAAGAGTATACCCAAAGAGTCACAGATAGTGCTGAAAAGTTAGATTATCAGCAGTGGTCAGATATGATGGATAATATCCATCCTCAATTTGCGTACTGGAATAAAACAATGGAGCTTGAAATACTGTTTTTACAGTTTATGAAATCTCAAAGGGAGGCTAATTACGAGATGGATGTAGAATGCCTGGGTAAGATGGTGCCATGGATGTTTGCAATAGACCATGTTCATTATGCTCGTTGGCTGACTGTCCGTTCACAAGATTTAATTTTACTTAAAAAAAGAAGAATCGATATCAACAAAGAGTTCACAAAAGGACACTTTGTAACAAATAAAACTAAACACAGATTTTTAGCACTTGCTCACGACCAAATTCATGAGCAGCAGAATGCTGTTGTAAAGGGTGACGGCCGATTCGTTGGTCTAACCGAATCTCCAGATGCACTTCGAAGATGGATGGTGTCTGCACCAGAAACATCGCGCATTCTTATGGAAGCGAGTGATAATACAGACAATTCAGATGATACGAAACACCATGAGGAGAAGCAAACTAAACAAAAAAAGTTTCAGACTCAGGTACGCCAGCTAGTCGAAACAATAGATGATATGGGAAATCCCTTTGAAGAAGACACATCAGACCTTTATACACTTGACACAAAAGTTGTCATGTCTCCTGAGGTAATCATGTCAGTCAAGACAGCAGAATCAATTGGAAAAGCTCAGTACGAATCTGTGATTTTTGAACGTCTAAGCAACAATATAAAAGGTTTTTACGAGACAATAAAGTAAAATTCACTTCCCCTTTTTCGAACTGGGTCCAGAAAGAAAGAGGCAAAGGCATCAAAAGTTAAGAGTGTCAAAAGTGACATTAAATTATTTTCTAGAATGTATATTTCATGTCAGGTGAGAGACGGTGATTTAGACACCTTTTTTGAACACAAAAACCATGCATGGCCCCCATCTATAGCAGAAAAAAACAAGATGAGACTAGGTATTAAAGCAGACCTACTGAAGTGTCTAGAAAAAGAAGAAGAATCGACAGAGATGAGTCCTCTTGTAGAGGTTAGCATACAAGATGGTGCTGCCATTTTTCAGTCCCTGGATCCCAACAGGTCAGACAAGAGAGTTCTAACGTTCAGTGATTATGCATTGAAGCTTGTATTACCTTATGTTCTAACGTTCAGTGATTATGCATTGAAGCTTGTATTACCTTATGTATCTAAGCGGGTCGATGTAGTATGGGATACGTACAACCCCAACAGCCTCAAAGTACATACTGGACACAGTCGCGGGACAGGCGATAAAATCAGAGTAAACGGATCGACTCAAATTCCTGCTAACTGGAAATCATTCTTAAGGGTTGATGAAAACAAAACAACACTTTACGAGTTTCTGGCAACACAAATTAGTCTTTTGAAAACACCACCAGGGAAGGTGGTTCTGACCACTTTTAGAGAGAATGTTTTAGTTGCTAACACCAGCACTGAGCAAGTGGAACCAGATATCAGCAATATACAGCCTTGCAACCATGAGGAAGCTGATTCTCGTATGATTTTGCATGCTGTGGATGCGTATAAACAAAGCTACAAGCGAGTAATACTTCATGCAACTGACACAAATGTCTTAGTGCTAACGATTTGCACCATCAGTCAGTTTGAAAATTGTGAACTGTGGCTAGCATTTGGACACAACAAACATTTCAGGTACATACAAGCTCATTTGATAGCCACTCGTCTTGGCAAAGATGTTTCGTTTGGCCTTTTATTTCTTTTATTTCTTCATGCATTGTCAAGATGCGATACTGTCTCTGCATTTGCAGGCATTGGCACAAAGACAGCACTCACGCTTTTCATTACGCTCCCTCATCTTTTTCCAGTTTTTAAACGGTTGTAAAGTCCCTTGATTTCAGTGACAGATGAGGATTTCAAAGTTGTGGAACGATACATTATCTTATTGTAAAGCAAAACCTCATCCCATGCATCTGTAAATGAAGCTAGGAAGCATCTCTTTTCTCAAGGAAATAGAAAGATTGAAAACATTCCACCTACCAGATGCGCACTTGTCCAGCATGTTAATAGGTCTGTGTATCAAGCAGGTCACGTTTGGGGTCAAGCCATGATTGCGAATCCTGAGTTGCCTAATCTTAGTGACTGGGGATGGATCAAGAACAATGACACTTGGGTCCCATTTTGGAGTTCCCTTCCGGGAGCTGCTAAGAGTTGTAGAGAGCTTATCAAATGCAACTGTAAAAACACCTGCTCTGGTAGATGTAAATGAAATGCATCAGAGGCAAATTAACTGTATACACAGTTGTGCCATTGTGAAGGTCTTTGTGTAAGAGAATAAGATACTTGCATAATACAAGTATATACCAAAAGTATTAGATACATTTAAGTATGCACTCTATTATAAATAGGTTTATATGATATGAATACATGACATCACTACGATTTACTGCCGTATAGAACTAATGGAATTATCTATAATACATTTCATGACATGTTTAGATAATACTGGTATACATAAAAAACCAAGAACTGGGCCTCATTCTGAGTTTTAATCTACTGATCATTTTAGTTGTGTATAATTATGCATTAACCAAACATGAACAAACTATTGAATTATCATTGTTTAGGAGACAATTACTTCTAACAAATATTACAAGAACCAAACCGAATTAAGATAACATATTCAACACTGCAGTTGTTTAGACTTGATCAAGTTCATTTGTTAGTTAGTTTGCTTGTAATTGAAATATAATTATTACATTTTATATCATGCATTTGATATGAACTGAAGTTTATGAATAGTTAGGAAAAAAAATAAATATGGTACTGTTTTGCTTAATCATGTTCTCATTTTACTCATACTCAGTATTGAAGCTGATACTCAGTATTGAAGTTGATATACACTAAACAATACTTAGTAAGTTCCCATGTAGGGCCTCATATATGGCTTTAACCTTAATAATTAAATATGGAATACTTGTTATGAGATATAAATAATGCAAAAATGATAAATTATTTTAAGATTTTTTATTGGTCCAGTGATTCAACATTATTTGTATTATTTGCATTACCGGAGAGGTATTACTTAAGTGTTCCCATTAGGGGCCTCATTACTTTTGGGGCAGGAATTGTTTAGTTTTGGATTTAAAAAGTTGTAGGACATTTATTAAGATCAATTTAGTTATATATTATATGTAAGATCAATAAGTGGTCATTTTTAAGCATTAAATGTTTTGAAACCATTATTTTGAGATTTTTCCCCTTTTGGGGCCTCATATTTGTAATTTTACTGTGTTCTTAGTATAAAAATGTTTGATATATTAAATATTGATACATTTTTAGATAAAGAAACAATATTTAATGAAAAAAATATGTATTGTTTTTGTTTCCTATCCTGTTGCTCAAAAATAAAAAATGAAAAATGGGCCCCCTTTTGGAACCTTATTTTAGGGCATATAGAGTTTTCCAATCGCGTGTCCTTACATCTTACTGAATTCAGCATACCTTAAAATGGTTGCATACAAAGTTTCATGCTTTCTTCACAAAGTTGAACATCTTTTTCCTATAACCTATAGACTATATCCACTGTTGTTACATTTGCAAAGAGTCCTTGAAAAGAGGTCAAAACAAGGTGGGGCCTCCGTTTTCCCGCTTTGGCGACCAAAAATAACAAATGTAAGAACCAGATATGCTGATTTTCTTATCGGACCAATGAACGCGCAATTCATTGCCTCACTACAAGCATAATGATCTTGCGAGGCTATGAGAGTACACAACTGTATGAATATTCATAAGTTCGCTGCGCTATTTTAAGATCAATGTTTTTCCAATATTTTTTGTCAAAGCAAAAATGTTTGGTTAGGAGTATATGTCAACTGTTTTTAACGTGTAATTGGGTGAAATATTAACCTCTATGCGGATCAAATATTTACCAGACATTCTGTTCGGCAAAGACAGAAAATCTGTTGGACCGGCGAGCATTTTACCAGACATGTCCGACAACGTTTCGGAAAGACTGAACATGGCAATATATAAGAATTGAACATATTTATAACACGGTCCATTCTAATAACGTAGGTTTGTAGCTTATATTGAAGTGACCAGTGATTTCAATTTAAGCAGAATCCTGCATTTTGATGCAAGCAAGCAGGCCTTTTCCGCTCCATTTTGGGAAAATGCCACACTGGAATTTTGGGAATTTTGCGTCGTGAAAAACCTCATTTTGGGATAACAATTAATCGCAAAACTAGCTCAATTGGGAAAAATAATCGCATGTAAATACTGTTTCTTATATTTCAAAGAAGCCTTTTACTGGTAAATAATGACTATTTTGATAACATATAATTAAAATTTTACAATATATTATGAACATGTGTGATAAGTGCAGGTTTTTTTATCTGATTTTGGGGAAAGGGCCTGGCCTTTTTTGAGGAGAAAAAAATCGCGCGAAACGCCGGATTTTGGGGAAAATAAGGAAAGTCTTAAATAATCAATTTAACATATTTTACTGTTTTTAAAACAAATTCAAGGCAACAGATAATTTAATTATGCAATATTTTCTATTTTCTACACTGGATCAGGTTAACTAATATATTTAAAGGTTAAAAAAAAAATTTTTTTTTTTTTTTGGAATTTGTTTTTTTTTCAATTGGGAAAAAAACAACCAGATTTGCATTGGGAATGGGACCCGTGGCATAGGGCGGAAAAGGCCTGGCAAGTTGCATTTTTCTCATTTTTGACTCCTGCTAAAAATTAGCTATCATTTGGAGACACATTTGTTTTCCACAATCCAACTTGAAAAAAGGACCAGAAATGATCATTTATGGAAATAATAAAGCTTTTGTGAACATGTTTTATTCATTATTATGATAAATAAGCTATTACAAAACCTTAAACATGAATTTAGGAACAATTCAAGTTACTTCAGAATTTTGAGCATTATCATTTTTATTTTGACCCCTCATTATTTTGAGAACTTGAGTCATTTTGACTCCTGGTTTTCAAAATCTACTGAAATCCCAATTTGGAGTTACAGTGTATGTTTATTGTATCATGAACACAGATTAATACTGGATATTTAAGTAAGGACTGGTGTAATATTTGTTTTTGTTGTTAATAATTAAACAAATAATAAACATACATGCCAAACTTTTTTAGGTCCAAAGCGGGACATTACATAAAAAATTGTCGGGACATTTGACCAAAAAGCGGGACACCTAAAACGATCTATCATTTCACCTTTACTGAAGTCAGTATAGTACTAACAAATACTCTTGATACTTTTATTCAAGACATAAAACATCTGATATAAAGCATGGAATCTAAAACATAACAATAGCAGTTTTATAAAATAATACAATAGCAAACAACGAGGATAATATTCATCTTTTTAGAGTACAAAATCTAGAACATTACGACAACAATACTCATTATATTAATTTCAATGGCAAACAATAACGCAGGGGAGGCTATCCAGTACACTGAAAGTACGGGTTACAGTAAACTATCTACCGAACAGTTACACCAGTTACACACGGAATGCGCGGCCGTACACATTTCCGAGGTAGGTTTTTGGTGGAAGCAAACCGTCTTTGTGTTCATTTTAACTCTCAACAACGGTTCAACCGTTTTTACACCAACAAAAGGACAAAAGAAGTCTATGGATTTTTTTCTTTTTCATAAAAAAAGAGGTCTATGGATGCTTTACACGAATTATTTTTCTCTAATGTTAATAATCATATTTTGTTTTCTTCTTATATACACAGATTAAACTGAATTGTGAATTGCCAGGCGCTGTATTGGGGTAGTGTCAAACTGTCATGAATACCAACACGTTGTTTTTATTACAATAACACAAGACAAGATGGGTACCACTTTTACTGTTTGTTGCGATGTTTTTTTAAGCATGTATCCATGCGCAGTTTGTTACTTGTCAATTGTCGCGGCTTAATTGGAGTAGGGTCAAACTGTTATGCATAGCACCTCGTTGTTTTTAGCTTAATTGGAGTAGGGTCAAACTGTCATGCATAGCACCTCGTTTTTTTTATAACAATTACACCCAATTACACTAGACAGGATGGGTATCACTTATTGGACTGTTTTTTGCGATTTTGGTATATTGCACATTCGGATTATCCCGCTATTTATGAACTAAACATTGAATGTAAAAGACTCATTAATGACGTAGAGTTAATTTTACAAAACAATTGTTTTGTAAACCGTTTCAAACAAATACAAAAATAAACACATTTTCAACATTTATTTCATTATAATACAACTATCCATAGCAATAAGCGACCACTATCTTGAAGACCACCATGGCGTGAATGCCTGATGAAATCAATAATTAGCCGATAAATCGTTGATAAGGTGTCATAAACAACACTGGTACACACGATAAGTAGAATCGGATTGTTAATTGGGGGCAATTAAGGGATTATCGGGGGTAAGTGTTAGCGAAACAGAGCTTGAATAGCGAATTTTATTGGGAACCTATAGACCTTACATCGTTTTTTACGAATGTCGGGACAAATCGTCTCATATCGGGACGGCGGGACAAAGGGCTCAAAAGCGGGACTGTCCCGCCGAGATCGGGACGTATGGCATGTATGATAATAAATGCATTGTATAGGATTGAAGACGATGATTTAAGAATTGTTACAAAATGACATATATTTTACAAGTGGCAAAAAAAAAAAGATGTGTTTGTGAAACACTATGTCCCCATATATTTGACCTTTGGCCTTGAAGGATGACCTTGACCTTTCACCACTCAAAATGTGCAGCTCCATGAGATACACATGCATGCCAAATATCAAGTTGCTATCATCAATATTGCAAAAGTGTACATAAATGAGCAATTTTGACCCATATATTTGACCTTTTACCTTGAAGGATGACCTTGACCTTCCACCACTCAAAATGTGCAGCTTCATGAGATACACATGCATGCCAAATATGAAGTTGCTTTCTTCAATATTGCAAAAGTTATAGCAAATTTGTATACGATACCAATGAGACAGTGGACCCATTTCAATACAAGAATTTTGATAAACAAGACTAATTATGATTTCAATACCCAGGTGTTTTTCAAAAATGTCTGGTTTCTACTCCCTCTCCCTAGAGAGACAGTAATCAGCGTCAGGGCCCTCAATCTATCAAATCTGCCGCCGAATTTCGGCGGCAGTCCCCCACCTAAAAAGTATATTTTTTTCCCCTTTTGGGGGGAAAAATTCCCCCTAAAAAAAAAAAATTTTTTTTTTTTTTTTTTAATAGAAAGATGTGTCTCATGATTATTATATCTCAATTCTATTTCAATTTAATCTTTTCAAACATACTAAATTATGAAAAATGCAATGAATATAGTGCAAACATGTACAAATGAAATAATGAGAGAGTAAGTAAAAAAATCCCCCAAAAAGGGAAACACCGCGAAAATTCCCCCACTTTTGCTGTATAAAAAGAATCAATTTTACTTTGGGAAGTAATTTGTTTTGGCTTCGAAGAAGCCATGCTGACCTCTTCATGTAGTGCTGCAACAATACGCCAAAAACCGTATTGCAATATATTGTCAGTTCAAAAACCCGTATTGCAATATATCGCAATATATTGCTAACTTGTACCAAAATTATAACTTGCCAATTACCCAATAATCCCAAAAAATCCAATTTTAAAGCAAATTCTGGTAAATATTTACTATAAATGTGCTCAAGAATAATAAGAACCACAAACATTTGCAAATTTTCTTAAGTATCAAATACATTTTTGCAATTGTTACTATTTAAAGATGTGATGAAATAACGTCCAACCGGGGCGTTTTTCCCACTGAACACGCGTAATTCAGCTGACGTGATGTTCCCGTTTTTATACAACACAAAATACACCCATACTTTCCATGCGACGTTCTACATGTCTGTATAATTTTCGCGGCGCTTTTTATTGAGACAAAGGATAAAGCACTTTTTATTTGACGCTATAATTTTTTATTGTCGCGTTAGCATTCAAATTTGGAAGCGTGTTTCCGAAATTCGGATTACAAATAATGCTCAAATCAGAATCGAACGAAACATTTACAGCTGTGCGCAATTAATTCAACGATAATCTGTTCAAAAGCATCGAATGAATGCTCCCATGTAACAACGCTACTCCGTATAATACACTTTAGAATGCTTTTTTTACGTAAAAAATTATTTACACTGCTTTGTTTTGTTTACCTTTTTATCATTATTTCGGATAGCTTTTCTGGACGAAATGTGAATGAATTTTTGTAAAATTTTCGTACCGGTATGATGAAAATCATATCGCAATACAATATGCGGATTGCGTATTGCGATATATACCGATATACCGGTATATTGTTGCAGCCCTATCTTCATGTAAATAAACACATAAGCGCTTGACTGTCTGTTAAATAAAGCAAGACTAAATTTACCATGCATCTAGATGATACAGAGTATATATACCGACTGGCTAACTATTTCTACAATCCTGCGCACAAATTTTAATAGCTCTAATTTTTACGATAACCAGTCTCATATTTCGACGAAAGACAATCAGCTGTTTATATTTTTCGTTAACGTTGTACGCTGAGAATTTACATCATTTGCGTAAGTCCAGATTGGTTTGCTTAAATATACGCATGGAAATGATAAATTGAGCGTATCTTGATATTTCCAATGCGTATATTACGCTGATACGCAGCTTATCTAGAACGCTGAGTAATGTTCCAAGTTACACATATTTACAGGTTAACTTATGTGATTGCAGATACTGTTTACAGCTTGGCAAAATTTACTCTCTGATACCCATTTATATACAAGAAGGAAATTTATCATACCCATTTTGATACTGATACTTTCAAATCTATATGCATTTATATACAAGCAAATTTTTGATTGCAATACCCATATCTATACTTGCTCAAAACCATACCCATTTCTATAATTTTAGTAGAAAGACACACCCCATATTTTTGGCACACCCCTATATACCGTATATAGGAAGTTAACCCCCCCCCCCCCCCCCCCTCCCGGGGCTCAGTGCCAGCGGATTATAGTAGATTGTAACCTTCAATGTTGCCTACTTTCATTTTCCCGTCAGACAAACAATAAATGAATAAATTTAAATACAGAATTTACTCGATTTTGCGTGTGATGTTGAGAAATTATTAATGAGACAAAAACCATTAAAACACAAATGATGGTGGAAAGAATGATTTAATCTAATTTGTCGTAATAAAACTTATTGATAAATCTATAAAATGAACGAAATCGAAAGTTGAACTTGAAATAAATTTTTATATATCAAATCAGCAAACAATTTCGATGTTAACAAACTCAAAATAAGTTTTTACTACAAGTTTAAATAGCAATAATTACGATCAGTATAACCTCAGTATCAACTGACATACCATTTAATAAAAGAAATTAAATAATATATCGTCGACAACTTCGTGATTTTTTTTCCAATTTACACTTTGCAACATCCGGAGGGTTACTTTCCACCAACGTACGTGTAGTGACAGGTTAACTTGCGTTACGATTTAACAAGAAATATTTTTAAAAAAGATATACGGCGTTGATTGTGGTTGCAGTTAATGAAAGGTAAAGACTTCAATGAATGAGATCAAAGATAGCGAATGTCTTTTTCTGTGCAGTTCTTAGCTGCAGCAAACGCAGTACGGGATGATACGCGGAGTTTTCGCGGCTTATTTTACATTATTACATATTGCTGGTCATAAACGTATAGATACAAAACAGAAAACCAAAAGAAGAATGGAAGTGAAATTAAAACATATGAGTCAACCGGCCACACGCGAAGTATCCGTATATATTTTAAATATTTATACGCGCGTTCTTCGAACAAACCTGTTTTAGTGGTTTGTCTGGCGTTGCTATTTGATTGACCTTATCGCGATGACGTCACAAAAGGGGCAGTCCCTTAGCGACGGCGAAAACAATTCCCTAGATACGGTCGATTTACTACGCTGTTTGAGCACCTCTGCTAATATTTCGTCAATTGCATTCCTATTGGGAAGTCGATAGGTAATTCAAAGACATATTGCATAATAGTGTATTATAGGTCTTTGGGTAATTAAATGTCCTGTAATTGGTGCTTAAAATGTCTTTTGACTATTATGAAGGGTAAGATTGCACTTCGAAAGCCCGATATGATCAGAAAATAAAACTAATTGGACTTAATGAATGTCCGTACAAATTGCAAGCTAGATGTTGGAAAATGACCCGACCAAGTAGCCGATGATCGAGTACAGCAACATTCATGAATAACTTTCTCACTGAGACACCGGGTAAATTCGTTTATTCTGTAATAATGGGAGTATCCTTGAAGATGTTGATGTAATGAGTATTGTCGTTCTTTTCAGGGTTTATTCATCTTCGAACATTATAATTATATTTCTACTATGTCAATTTATCATGCTAATGTGAAGCTGTAAAATACGTAGGGACATCTGGTACATGACTTACTGAAAGCCTTAGTTGTGTTCATTGTAATGAGTACGAGTGACAAATATTAAAATTAACACACAAATATCTTTATAAATATTTGTTTTTCAAACATTATTTACCCCCGTTGCTGTCAAACGTAATTTCTTTTTTATGATGTCGATCGTTTATTGTCGTAACATTAAATCTTAATACGGAATGACGTCTTTTTAATTAACTGATACACTCTAAATACGTTACTTGTTGTTTTTTTTACGTAAATTTTATAATTATTAAATACTTTAATAAATTAATCGGGCTAGTATCTTTACGGAGTAAATTTCTGATAATCTAAATTGGACATGACTTTATATTTGACCATATGTCACATATCTAATTTAAGCAACTGTTAAGTATATCGGCGTTAATTATTCATCCAAGTGACTGCTTAATACTACCAGAAAGAGGAGACATGGTGGCATCTATCGTGTTAAATGACACTGTCTGGACCACCCAGTGTGGTTTATGACACCTTTTTGTTAGTTAAGTCTGGACAATATTTGATCAAAACGAGATAATCGGATTATGCAAAACAAAGGGGCAATTAAACACCAGAATACAAAAGCTTACACGATTTTAAGACTGATGCAAACAATCAAATGAAAAATATTGCATTTAATTTAATTAAATGTTTATTTAAGGTGTCATCGTGTTTTATAAAGCAACTGTATGTCCAATTATTTCGGCATTAAAAATTTGGCTTAAATGACTGCTCAGTATGACAAGAAATGACATAGAGGTATCATAAATTGTGTTTAATGACCACATGTGGTTTATGCAGAGCCCCAAGTATAGGTCCCCAGCTGGCTTTATAACACCGTGTTTTCTTTGTCTGGACAGTATCCGATCATAACGAGTTAATCGGTTTGTAAAGAAGAAAGGGGCATTCAAATACCTAACATGCGGAAACAAAAAGTGTCGAAATTGGTGGGAATTAAATAAAAACAATAACATTTATCATGAGAATTTATTTAATACGTAACAAGGTAATAAGGTAACATATATAGAGGTTCAAATCAGGTATATGGTAATATTAATTAAATCTGGTCCATTCTGTTTTCAGACTCAGTTAACCAACATTCCACTGATTTAAACAGTCAATTATAAAGATCTTTTTAAGTAAATTATTTTTTATCGATCCACCATGCTCGTAAATTTGATAAATACTTAGTATTTAATTACATTTTGATAGTAACTGGGATGTTTAAATTGATGCGATGTTTTGTTGGAAACCAACTAGTTTACTTAAAAACTTTCCAACATTTAATTATGACATCGAAAACACTACTATAATCCCAGTCAACATAATTAATATAATTATGAGCATGAGTGTAAGCAACAATCACGATCGTACTAAATTGTGCATGGAGATCCAATAACTTAATAATAACTCCAATGAAATATATCAGTATACATAACCATTGCTAACAAAAAAGTTAACATTACCGTTAAACATCTCCCCACATTGTATAATTGAACGTTAGATAGTAATCACATTTTCCGAAAATAACCTAATCGAAAAGTTATACGTAACCGTATGCATTTTTTGAAAATGGTGCAATGTCGTTAACAAAATGTTCGTGTTACATGAGTCGGACAGACGGGTTTAAGCGCCCTAAAGCAGGGGCGTAGCTAGCATTTTTTTAGCTGTAGGCCCGGTTATGATTCATAAAAACGGGGGGGGGGGGGGGTCCGGGGGTCCTCCCCCTGAAATTTTTTAAATCCTATAACGCTGTAGTGAGATTTAAAGCATATCTAGACAAATAATCAGATAAGAAAGTATAAGGCCTGTTTTTCTTTGATATTTTACAGTTTTATCTCAATGTCAGAGAACTAATTTTTTTTGTTCGGCATCAAAGGACCGAACCGGCCCGGATCGGGATACGGGGACAAGTGCTCCATTTTAAATTTGAAAGCGGTCATAAACATCATTCGGAATGTTTCTTAAAAATCCAACGATAATCGATTACAACTTACTGTAGTGTAGTAGTATTACATGTAGATCTATGTAAAATTGTAACAGCAAGTGACGTGAAAAGAAGCGAGCTAGAATCTATGCACATAGAAAGAAGTAGAGTTGATAATTGGAAGATATGTCCTTTGAACACGACCATTGTCTGATTATGTCAGTATGAAATTTTGATTTCAAGCGCCTCATCCCCCTCAGGGTCAACATTTTAATGCGTTTTTGAAGTTGAAGCATTTTTATTTGTTTCATGTTTCAAAACATATTGTAGGCCCGGGCCAGCTGTGCCTAATAGCAGCTACGCCCCTGTAAAGAAAAGCTATGTAACGAATGCCAACACAAAAGTTAACCTTATCGTTAAACATCTTCTCGCATTGTGTCGTATTCGTGAAAGAACTATTACAGGTAGATAATTTATCACATTTTCCGAAAATTACCTGATCGAAAAGTTATAAGTAACCATTAACATTTGTTGAAAATAGCGAAATGTCGTTTACAAATTTTTGTGTTACATGAGTCTGACAGACCGATCAAGGCGACCTAACGAAAAGCTACGCGAATGTTAACAAAAATAAGATAACTAGTACGTTAAGCATCTTCCCAATTGATGTTGTATACGAGAACGAACTATTACTGGTAGATAGCGTATCACATTTTCCGAAAATGTCCTTAACGTAAAATTATAAGTTACCGTGTACATTTGTTTAAAATAGCGCAATGTCGTTTACATAATTTTATAAGTTTCGTGTAACATTAGTCGGACAGACGGGTTTATGTCGTATATGTGAACGAACTTCAGGTAGATAGCGTATTTCATTTCGTGAAAATTACATACGAGTAAAGTTGGTTAAGAACCAGCATACATCATGTTCGTTTTATGTTAGTCGGACAGACGGTGTAACTCGACATTACGCAAAGCTTTGCGTCGAGCTTTGTCTTAAAAAAAACGTACGTCGTCCTTGTGGCATAGTGCACTCTGGATTGCGTCCAAACCCATCGCAAAAAAAGAATTCAAGTTTTCATTTGGCCTTTGTCTTGTTTTATTTCAGTGTTTGTTTCACCCTTTTTAACAGTATTTCAATAATAAAACCGCGATCAGTTAACCAACTCACATTTTTCTTGGGTTAGTAGTTTTACCAATACTGAATGTACATACATAGGCCAGCAACTGCCAAATGCCTTACTTGAATCATAGGTAGGGAGAGAATGTCAGCAGAAAGGTGTTAATGACTAAGACAAACACAAGTCGTGTTTAGGGGCTAGAGATCGAACTTCGGTTTATTATTCCAGCGCTCTACTTACTGAGATACCCGTCCCGACATTAATTAAGGTGTTTGATATTGCTTTGGATAGCAAATACTATTTTAAATATATTTTGAAGCCAGCATGTTTAATACGTACCCACAAACTGTCATACCTGTTTGGAATTCCGTACTTATTCTCTACATAATACGTATGGACTCGTCCGAATGAAATGTCACATTTAATCACAGTTTTTAGTTCCGAAATATATCTCCTCAGGTACGTTTTATGTCGATGGGTATCTATTAAATAAATTTAAAAGTGATTTATATCAATTGGATAGCTAAAGCACCATATATAAATAAAAACTAACTAAAAATTTACAATATTTTAAGGCTACTTTCGATTTCACTCACAAATCTCAATGTGTGTTAATTATATAGTTACTTGTTATTAAAACGTATGCGACGGCCGATCGAGGAAATATTAAAGGATTTACAAATACCAAAACATTAAAAAAAGTGTTATTACTTCGAATATCATATAATAAAACTAAAATACTATTCTACGATTTTGTATACGCAGATGAAGTTCGACCTATTTTCATTCAAACCTAGCATACTTGGCAAAATCATTGCATGCACTTTTCGTTTTAAAATCTCGAACATATTATACACTTAACGTTAAACCATCTGATTTTAAATTATCGTTTTAAATTGTAAATTATAGATGACATATAAGGGATAAAAATGAAGTGCCCCAAACCTGAATGCGGTGTGGAAGGAGAAGGTAAATTCTGTATTGAATGCGGCACAATGTTAGCGAAGACAATCGACCATACTGGAGTCGATCGTGTAAAGTGTTTGCAGAATGAACACAGAGGTATGTACGCCTATATAACACAGAACAATGCTTTAACAAATTCCCAACCGTCGCACTGCTTATAATTTCAACAATGCGTGTTTCTTTTCATCACATACGGAATAATTTGCTACGCAATACCGATACATGTATAATTAACGCAACTATTTTTTATAATGAACTATTATCGCTGGTGCAAACACAAATTTACTATCTTTAGAAATGGAACTTTATTTTCAGAGCATGATGCCGAAACTGCGTGCCAACCATGTAAGAGAAAACATAAATCAGAGACAGCAACCAGGTTCTACAAATCTTGCACAGAGTTTTTGTGTAACGAATGTAGTAATAACCATCAAATTTACATACCTGGCAGGCATGATTTGGTGAACATTCAGAACATGAAAACGCTACCAGTGGTAGTAGACGTGAACAGAATGGATATGTGTAAGGAACACAACAAGGAAATAGAATTTTTCTGCGAGGACCATTCAAAGCTCTGCTGCAGTACGTGTGCTTTCATACACCGGAAATGCGATACTGTAGAAGACCTTCATACCCCTAAGGAATCGGCATGCCTAGAATTGAAAACTATCAAAGATTCTCTCATTACACTAGGGACAAAAATTGATTCTTTTACGGCCTTCAGTCAGCAGTTAGCAGAGGATTTAAATATCGCTCTTGACAACATTGTAATAGAGGCAGAAACAATCGAAAGTCAGATTCTGAAACGACTTAAAGACGAAAAGCACAGATTGATGGTAGAGATAGAAAATGTTAAGACCGAAGAGACAACTAAGTTCAGCAAGGCCAAGGTGGATTCTCCAGAACTAAAGACTATATTGGAAGATATATTTCCAATATGTTCTACCGTTTTAGAGCACGGGTCGCCGACACAAAAAGTCATCGTTGCAAAGCGTGTTGGAATTAAACTAAAAGCACTCGAAAACAAACAAAATGAACACCGAGATTCATATTCTACACCAAAGGTTTCAGCCGCATTCTGCAGAAATCTTGTTACGCTTATAAACAATGACGATAACATGTTGAACCTAAATGTAGAATATCAGTCTGCAAATAAAGGTATTGTTCACGGTTTATTATAGGCGTTCAGATAATGGGCACTTTTAGGTTAAACAATTAAATTGACTCGAGACAAATAATCATGAGCTAGTATGTGTTATGATTGTATGTTAAACGTTACTTTTATCAACCAGTGAGGTCAAATGTACAAAATATCTTCGTAATATTGTTTCAATAGTATTATGTGCGTAGGAACTTAAATATACTTATAGCTTTACGGTTATTGCGGTAACAAACGGTTAAATGTCAATAATGACAATACCCGTCATTATCTCATTTCCACGTCATTACGTCTAAATGCCTGTAACGATTTTTTCATACATTGGAGCAAATATCAAAATAATTAGATAACATATTTTGACAGATATGATCACTTAATTGCGTGCGCATTCATTTAGTTCATAGGTTTACTTTAAGGAACGATGCTTTATTTCTGAAGTTAAAGTCGACCATGTATTCACATACACAATTAATATGAATTCTGATGTTGGCTTTGAGTACTTTAAGCAAAAGCGCTATACGATTTTCCTGGAAAAATAGTTTTGAAATGCGTAGGAAGCAAAGGTTTGTCCAAAAATGAAAGAATTTAATGCTTCCTGTCGGTGAAAACATCAGACATAGAACGGAGCGTTAGTGTATCTGAAAGATGAAGTCACCATTCATGGCAATTAATTATACACGTACTCTTTAAAACCATGCGTAACAATGTCGGTCCGATGCGTTCTATCCTTTTATGCTGATATGTTTGTTACCTACAAATGTTCATTTTGAAAGCACCACGTGGACTAAGTCGTTTATTAAACATTGTGAAACTATTTTCAAATCAAGCAAGTCGTCCGAGCAACAAGATTTTTTCATGTTTGTTTTGTAATGTAGACATTGTCGGTGATCGTATTGTAGATGTTAACCGCTAAAAATAAGAACAGTATCGCAAACCAGATTGGACCTTTTTTTATAACGTTAAAGATATTCATCATCGTCATTCCCTTGGCAGGTCTTGCCGTTGGGGGAAAATGATGGACGACGATACAGAAATCCTCCGCCAGTTAGATATGTTGTGGACTGCTGAGAGTAATGTCCACTCTGTCACATTGCCCATCATTTTTTTCTTCTAACGGCCTCTTCGGCGACCTCCTTCTAGCGTGCCCTGAAGCACAGTCGTGCACAGAGAGTCGTGCCTAGTGACGTTTCCAAACAAATCCAGCCGCGTTAGTCGTTTGACGGTCGCTCAAGGGGTTTCTTGTGGGCCAACAAGTATTGCAGTCATGTTCCGGACGCACTCGTTGGTTTTGTACTCCATCGTGGAGCAGTATTAGGAGACACTTGTGTTCAAAGGCCTATACCATGCGTGTTTGTGTCCGCGATTAGCGTCCAGGTTTTGCAGCCGTACAGTAGCATGGTCACTACGAGAGACTTGCAGAGCCTTAGCAAGTCAAATACGGATCTCAGCGGTACTGGTACAATCCTTGGAAAGGGTTGCTCGCAAGTACTTGAAACAGGTCACATTTTCCAGCTTCTCGCCGTTTATGTTGATGTCTGCCCTGCTGTTTGTCGTGCTGTTCAACATGATCTTCGACTTCTCCGTGCTGACCTCATTCCCGAATGCTCCTGCTCTTTCATAGTGTTTGTTGGGGAGATCTGGAAGTTCTCTGCTGGTCCCAACCATACGATCAATGTCATCGAATCCCAAGCGAATACCAAGTGTTAGATGGGACTTATATCGATGGAGACAATTTCATTAAAAAAAAACTTAAATATATTTCTGGATGAGATGAGCTCTTTATTTCATTCATTGATAATTCTCAGTATTCTTATTCCAATTAATAAAATCGTTATAAATGCACATTGTCAATTATTGTTTGCAACTATTAGTAACTGATGATGATAATTTATTTTTTTCCAACCCAATCCTTCAACGGCAAGCCGACAGAAATCATTTTTCTATGATGTTTTTGGTTTTTAAGACATGGAATGGGCGCGTTGTATTGAACCGCATATTTCCAGAAGCTGTCAACACGTGCGCATTCAAATTTGAGAATATACTCTTCACAACGTCTTCTGCCGACAGTAGAGGTCGCGTAACGAATCGAAAATATGGGGCGCGCGCGCCGGTAATGAAAGTTTCCTAGACTATCAGCGTTTAGCAGCCGACATTTTTCAGAATTTTTTACGACCGAAGTACATGTTTATAGAGACACCGGGCCGAACCGGTGCCTATATAAACTCTATCTCCACGCAGAGTTGTCGCTCCATGCTCTCCAATACAATTTGATCCAGATATGCTTGTTTCTGTTAAATCTCTGCGCGGAGGTTGATATAAACTTTCTACAAGTATATCGGCTGCACTAAATTTTTAGGTCCCACTATACTAATTTAAATAGAACGCGGTACGGAGGGTTCTAGTCCAATAACGCTCTAATGCACGTGTATGTTTATATCCCGGCTTTGTCGGCCTTCTGTTTTATTTTGATGCTGGATGCTTACGAATGGATTGGTGTTGATGTTCCACTGTCTCTGCTGCTTGTATAGGATTGCCGTTAGCGAGAACTGGTGAAGATCATAATGTGAGACAGTGATATCACGCTGCGACGTGTCAAAACCATGCTGCGACAAGATGATACCCAGGTGCGACACGGTGGTTAATTTTTTTTAGCCCACCTGATCACAAAGTGCTCATTGATAGTTTTAACAAAACGGTGTTAACAGTCGTCAGTTATTGCTTGCGTGATGTGCGTGCCTTTTATTCTTCTTCAAAAGTACTTTCCTCTTTAACCCATGGACAGATTGTAAGAAAAGGTTACTGAAATGATCCTTGTGTGGCCCTCTTTTAAAGTTGTTCCAATTATTCGGGTTCGTTTGTCCCTGTCTCTTTGGGGACTTATATGATTATTTCTTTTGTAACTATAAATAATTTCGAACGTAACTATACGCATAGTGTTATTAACTGTAAGTTTTTAAACACAAGATTCTTTAGTAAAGTCATTTTGTATTAAGTTTGTAAAAATAAAACGGACACAAAGTTGTTTGTGTCGCATGAAAATGTTCTTGAAAGGGGATTGCAGATATCCCTTCCTTTCTTCCAATTGAAAAGAAAAACACAGATAAAGCATTCGGAGCCTGGTTAACCACTCAAAGTGGCTTGGCTTACCCATGAAATGGATTGGTGTTTTAACTGAACACTTTTATATCCTTGAACTATTTTAATTTTAATACTGTAAAAACTTAAATGCGCCCATTATACACACACAATGTTTGCATGTGTATTTTCAGCTCGAGATCAGAAGCGCTCTTGAGGCAGAGGAAAAAGGGGAAAAAATCAGGTGGACAAATGGTCTCCAAATGAGGTGGATTCCAAAAATTATTGAATAAGTGCCTTAATACGGTCGCCTTGTTATGTGGAACATGTGCGTAATTGGAGAATGGTCTTAACTGGTCTGTTAATCATAGACATCACTTTTCACCAACATGAATAAACCTCCTTTACCAAAGTCCATAAAAGTGGAAAGTCAGGTCCCGGTTTAGCCCGTCCGTATAGTACCGAAATGTAAAGTGTAACCATAAAAAGTGTAATACATGTATTTGTATGCTTCTCTAGATTTCCTCCCTTCGCGCTCCGAAAAACGAATATTTAAGAAATAATATGTTTCTATCATGGTTTGTTGTCGAATAACCAACAGTAAGGAGTATAGATACGTAAGAATTAAATTACGAGTGCGATGCACGAGACACTTTTGTTTGTTTGTTGATGTTGATTTTTTTATTGTTGTTCTCAATGACACTTTCATTAAGAACAACAATCGTAGAAACTAAATGACGTCGCGTTTATTGATGCTACTGAAAAGCTGACATGCTATATATGTTTTCTTAATTACGTTTCCTAACAAATAACATTCTTTGTAGGCGTAGTTATGCCACTAATCACCAAATATACAATTTGTTGTTTCATTACATTTATATGCATGCTACATTTATTACATTTCTTTTAGAACGGGTTTAGCGCGTACATTTTACTGCAATATTTTCTTTATTATTTTCGAAACATTAAGCTCCGCCCATATAGTATTGCAGAATAACAAACACTTGATTTTCTTCTTTGTCTATAGAAAACAAGTCGCGCGTCTTGTTAGAATTCGTCTCTAAGTATGTTTATTTCAAGTTAATTTATATAAAATTTATTTTGTTTGTATTATGTGCAGGTATACCAAAACATACATCATTTCCTACTACATGTATTAACTGTGACAGTAATTATCATAGATGATTTAGTTTCATTGATACTTAAGGTCACATATTGGTCTTTATTACTCGATTAAATTGTTACATTTTATTCACTGTATGCATAAATAAAACATTTTGTAAAGACTATGGTACTATGCCGTAACTATAAAACCGAATACGTTGTACTAAAACAAATAACAAATGTGATGTAGTGGAATGCCAAGTGACCGTTATTGTAAACTTACAATCTATTGAGTCAGATTTTTTTTTAATTTATATACATTAACAAGTGCACTACACAATTCATTAAAAGGCATTCAGAAAATTTTTTATGATTGTATTGTATGCATATGATCAATTATTATTTTGATTAATTACAAATATACTCAAAGTAGCTGATATAACGGCGATACAGCTTTATAAGAATGTGCTAATAAACTTCCGCGTTTGCCGTTCAGTTCGATAAAGATATATAGGTTACGATATAGATATATAGGTTAGTATTTCAAGCTCCCTGGGCAATACATTAGTTTCGGTTTCACAACACTTTTGCTGGGTAAATAGAACAAGCTCCCTGGACAGTATTTTGATTAATTCGCATTTTCAGTATAATGCAAAAGTGGGCCCAGGACTTGATTGTTTAGTACTACTAAAAATAACTAGACTACTAATTGATAGTAATTGATATTAATGTTGACGATTCATTGTTTTACACATTGCAAGAACATGTGTTTTCCATAATTGGATTTGACCATATTTCAGACAGTTTTCTTCGTTTTGCGGCATTCAATTGATGTGATATGAGAACAGAAAATAGTGCAAAGCGCAAATTACTAGTATGCAATTATGTATTCTCAAATTATATACGTGCAGTGCATATACAGGTGTCAGTTAAACGCATGAAATTCGACAGCTCTATCTTTGGAAATCACACACATGCATGACACACATGTCAAGGACATTAGGCATCGCGTGATCTGCTGATACTGCACGGTGACATTATGACATCGACATCGTAAAGATAAAGTGATCAACGAATCTTTTAAATATCAATCGTGTCTCCTGATTCAGTATCGAATGTATTATTTATTTATTTTTACACTTATACATGTATAGTTTAAAGTTCGATAGTTTTAATGAATAAATTTATAAAAGCACGTGTAGAAAATGTTGACAAAACTTTGGTGTATTTTATTCAAAATAAATCAGTATATTATATATTTTGGCACCAATTGATGTCTTTATGAGACCTTTTTGTAAAACGTTTATTGTTTTTAATTGTTTTTAATGATAATTAAGTGCATTAAGACCACGTTGTTCTCGGAATTTACAGTTAGTAGTTACGACAAAGATCTTACTGGTTAAAACATATTAGCTGCAATCGTTTGTGCAAAAACGATCCAAACTCACATTGTCAGCGTTCATGTGAAGTTAGTACTGCAACCAATAAAGATAAAAACAAACAACAGTTAAACACATACACCCAACATAAAATTCACAACTTAAACCTGTATATATCTGGAATAAAACATGGTAACATATTCAAGCCATTATCCTGACAAATATGATTATCTTTATATAATTGTTTCACAAAATTCTCGACTTCCTTTTTCTGAGCAGCTATAATCCGGTGTTGAATGTACCTATTGTTGGATTCAACATTGATAATCTCGTTATACTCAGATTCTGTTCAGGCAACTATTAACTAACAATCAGGTTCATAAAACAACAGATTTATATTGTTTGTTTTTTACCCAAATTTATGACATGCACATGTGTTTTCTTTGCAGCATTATTGAGCAGTCATTTTATTGAGTACTTTAACCTTTCTTTGAATATTTAAATGCATAATTATGCAACTAGAGTAGTGTTACTATCAAAAGTCATTTGTTCAAAATAGATTATCAAAAACTCTATACTGTATGGATCTTAGCCGATTTAACTAAACGTGTTTAATGTCTATATTGTTTAATATTGTACAAATTGATGTTAAACATTTGCAATCATTAACGGTAAAATCAAACCTTCATCGTTACTTAAATATTAATGAACATCGTATGTTAATTAAGGTAATGTATATATACACACATATTGAATTACAACAAATATAAGCTCAGATTTTGTCAACATGGTCTTTGTGCGATAAACTGCGTACCAATAATGTTTGACTTCCAGTGGGTGGGGTCTGAACTTTGAAGGTGCGCGTGACGTCACTCGTCTTCTCGTATAGTGGGTAGTTACAAGTATGCAATTGAAAAATACACCTACATATTTGCTATTAAATAGTAAGCGAAGTATCCAACCGATCATTTATTAAAACCAATTTTCACAATTAATTCGACATTTTCATTGGAGACAGTCTAGAGAAAATGTAGTGCGATATGTCTTACTGGATAATGCGATATATGAAGCCATTATTCATATTTCATGATAAAGAAACCGAACAATTAAATAATTGTATTAAAATTAACATCGCGTCACGTTTTCGTTTATCCTCAATAGAATGACTGAACGTTAGAAATTTTATTATCTATACATAATGAGTATTTCAAGCGATCATGTGACCATCGCTCAATACGTATGTTACATATTATATCGTCGTGTATGATTATACAAGGCCGTGGACCAGAACGTGCCTGAAAAACAAGATATGTACACGAATAACCAGTGCTTTATGCGGCGTAGATGGGTGCACCTATGTAATGTTAACACATTACTAGTTTACAGGCTATAATTGTGTACATAAATAACTCCCCTACTGTGTAGGTGATATTTAACGCAACGCACTTACTAACACTAGACACTGAAAAACGATATTCATTTTTGTATGCAATACTTTGTGTCAAAATCTACACGACAATGTGACATTCAAATCGCGATAATTCTCGTTTGTCGACTTCATAGGGAGGTAAACGCCATTAAATGTGTCCTATCTCAAGTCCGTAGGTGATTGAATACACGTAATACTACTTGGTTTTAATAAAGAGTTCGTTCAACACATGAGCCTATCTGTTGCAAGTCATACAATAACCTGTCTTGCAAGTGTACCTATAAATTATTCGGGCAAGTCGAAGATATTCATTGTAATATTAGCTAGAGTATAGACCACTGACATTGCCGATTGTGTGTTGATCCGATCTCCATGTAGAATGTTCTTGATACGGAAAAATGGAAGCGCCGTCAACAAATCGATTACTGCTTTTTATTACATGTTTAAGCTATTAAAACGCCGAAACACGTGGTTTAAGATGTTGCCAATCCAGAGGCTTTTACGATATAAATAGAAAACCATGTTCGGGTGTTTGCAAACGTTTCAGATAATTAATCATGGTATGCATACAGTGAGCCAATAACAATTACAATCAGAAAAAAAACGTTTAATTAGGTTGTTTCGTGCAAAAAACCCGTATTTCAATGTCAGGCATACTTCTGGTCGTGCAGACCCGCACGTTATTGTACCACTTTGCAGCAAGTAAATTAGAACATGCTACCCGGCCCAAATCTAATCAATACTGTCATGTGACGAGACCCTCGCTTGCTACCAGAGATTGGTTTTCATTCTTCGCCTGACTACAGAGAAGTGATTTTCAAATCCGTTTTCGGCTTATGAACGATCATGTAAGCTGTATGTTAAGGTAAGTAAATTGGTTCTCACTTTTTGATGATAATCATTGTTTAGACCCACATGATTGATGTTGTTCTAGACTTAAACATTTTAATCAAAGTGATGTGAAACTTGACAAACTAATTTGATCAGTTAGAAAGAAAATGAAACACGTTTAGCTTTTGTGATGTATTTAAATTCAAGCAACGTTTAGAAGTATTCATGGAATAATGTACATTGGAATGTCTTCAATGTTATAATTGGTGATCCGCATGACCATCGTTTTTTAAGAAGCCACATCTGCACGTTTATCAAATTTAAACGCTACAGTCGCTTCTATGATTCATATTTTATACCCCCATCCTAAGCATAAGCAATCCATAAAACAAACGCAGAAATCGTGTCCGCAAATACAATTTTTACATTTAACCAAATTATGCGTTTGTTTATACCTTGCAAGAAATTGATTTAAATTGAATATATAGTGTATTTGGGGTGTGTGTGTGTCCTAGTTAAATTTATCGCAAAACAGTAATGACGGTATTACAAAAAGTATTTGTTAAAATTAGCCGACTGTGTTTATTTTAGCCGCCGCAATATAATATTGAAAAAGCAACCAACACACCAAATGGAGACTGGAACGGCCCAGAGGTCAACTATGGTGTCCTGTATATTAACAGTTACTATCAATATATATGACTTTGTGTTTTGGCAGTTTAGTTGAAAACACGCCTCAGTTGACCAAAGTGTCAACGTTCCATCAATCTGTGAGAGCAAATATCTCTATGGTGACAAACTCTCATGAATTGCAAGTGTTTGGCAATAGCTTTTATTTAGAAAAAAACAGTAGTTAACAGATACATAATCGAAAAAAATAGTATCGCATTTAAAATTGTCAGTTAAAAATCTTACTGATTTAGCGTAACCAAAAGTGTTTGCCTAAGACCAACACAAGTATACTGGTTAATGTTATATAAATGTGTCAGTTATGACTCTATTGCAGTTCACATTTCTTAAACATACTTTAAATATTATTTGAAGCATAGTTATTTTGAACATTTTATAATAAACATTACTGGTGTCAGATCAATAAAAACGATAATTTGTTTTTGCTTATCTGAAAACAAATTACTAAACTATTGAATGTAGTATATTACACATTATTGCATATTTAATATCTTGTTTTTGAATTGTTCGTCTGTACCTAACCCATTTAAGTAGTGTCAGTGACTGGTAATCCAATCTAAAACCTCCAAAAATTAAACAAAACCAAACATATTCTATTAAAAGATTAAGAACAATGCCACGCATACAATGGATATTGCAGATCTTATTGTATATTTGCTGTTTTTGGCAACACGAAATTAGGACAAGCTCCCGGCTAAAACCCGCGGAAAACAATGATTATTTTCATGGTGTATGCATGCGAGCCTTTATCAATATTGTCATATTTCGATAGACCTTGTAATCAAGTGGCACATACAATAGACTGTCAGTCCGCGCCTAATTATTGAGGCATATTCAGTGTGCGATAGTATAGATACACATTTAAAGCGTGTAATGATAAGGTAAGATTTTTTTGTAATTAATTATTTTCATCACTAGTCGTCAATATTTAAGTTATTACTGTCATGAAGCGTTTACACAATTTTAATTAAAAAATAAAATAGATTTAAAGTGAGTATTTGGTGCGTTTTTTGGAAACCCAATTACCGATTAATTTAATGTTCGTTTTTGACACCAAGACGCTGCGACACTTAAAATGTTCTTGGCGTAATCATTTAAACTTAGTACATATATGATATTTAATAAGCATTCTAGAGTAACGTAAATTTTCAATATATTGTATTTGCAATTTGATACTACTTGTTACTTCGTAAATCCTGTGTGTGTTATTCAGTCCGTTGTAGAGAATCTTTTGTCTACATTTTTACATTACTTTACAAATTGTATGTTAAGCAACCAGTAATAATACAGGGTAGTAAGTAAAAAGGATAATAACCTGATATGTTTCCCATGCAATAACGATAGGTGTTGCCTTTACACGTACTTAAACAATACAAATTAAAAATAGTCTGGGTTGCAAGGAAGGACGCCGCAGGTGTAATTAGGACGCACTGCAGAGTTTTAATCAATATATCCCTGATATTATTGACCGGTTTATTATTCGGGTTACTGTCTTTATCAGTGTTGACCTAGATTGCTTGCATAACGTATGCAGCTGCAAACTTTAACGGTTATTGAATAAAGCAAATTGTATGCATGAAGGTCATGGAAATTGTATACACCTTTAACGTATACCAATGGCGGATGAATGCTTGTTATGATCATAATGTACTTAAATAAGTTCAATAGTTGTTAAATATATAATGATATAAAAGTTCTACTGAGAATATGAACAACATACACTCGAACTGCCGCTATTTACACACCGTTTTCCAAGGTTATGTTGTTATATTTAACTATCATGTGAATTCATAATAATTAGTAAACGTTTCTTATTTGTGTCCTTGTATAGATGGCACGAATAACAATGACGATAAACCTAAGACTGCAACGCAAAATAATTAAGTATTTGTTTGTTGACAAGTAGAACAATAGTATTCACATGGTTTATTTCTGCATGTTGAATAAAACCGAGAATGATAAGAACTTGTTTTGTACCATTGTTTAATTAAAACTCGTTTTGTGCTTCGTTCTAAAAACACACTTAGGTAAGTCATTCTTCAAATAACAGAACAGAACCAAACATATAGTTTATTTACGACTTAAGCATATACAGCCCATCGGAAAAATAATAATATAGCAATAATAAATACACATAAATACCCATGCGTAAAATAACAACAATTTTGTTTATGGATTTTTACTAATATATGATTTTTGTGAGAACAACGAACATTAATTAACTATCAATACCAGACTTAATGAGCTTAAACCAGAGTGATCCGTTAAGTCATATGCTTTAAAATAATAGACAAAACAGCAAAATAGTTGATTATTTATATGACTTTCAATCAATGATTGAAGGACAAATATTGCGTCTTCTGTACTATAACCCGGCTTGAAACCGAACTGCCTGTCTGTTAACATTTCATTAGCAGTAGCCCAATTTTATACGCGTTCGTTTAGTATATTTAGGAAATAATTCGTGCACGTTATAGTTTGTTGTCGAATAACCCACGGCCGGAAGTTAAGATGCGTAGGGATTAAATCACGAGTGCGAAGCTCGAGTGATTTGAAACCACGCATCTAAAATTCCGGCCGTAGGTTATTAGACAACAAACTATAACGTACACGAATTGTTTCGATTCTAACTCAGTTTTTACTAAATGTATCTTATTTTTCTTGTGTACTATTTTATGTGAAGTTCCGCCCATAAAAATAATTTTCGGCTGTTCTGTCGATCAGATCTCCGCCCTGATTAATAACAGCCGTGACTTTCATTCATAAAATACCGGATTATTACGCTGGTAGAAAATGTATCGGCATGTTTTGTTTAGTTACAGCGCGTGCTTTCAGTGAACACGGAGTGTATATTGATAGGAGATGAATCGAGACCCTTACTGTAGTAAATTCAATCTTATGCAAAAACTATTCATCCGATTTTATTGGTTTATACGTTATCTTGTTGCTTATTAATTCCTCTTTCCAAAAAATATAACTTTTAGTATATTCCCGATGTTATTAATGGATTTATAGCGAGTTAAACACAAGAAATACTCATTTTATGTGTTACCACCGCGCGTTTTACCGTGTTGTGGCTATCGATCTTTTACAATTAGCGTACAGCGAAGCGCCGAGGTTATACATTTTGATGTACCCACTCACCTATTTTGTTAAATTATAGTTTCATTTCTAGGCCGATTTTGACAAATTATATATCATTAGAAAGCTTACATAACGTAGTTTTCAGATATATAAATATATATTAAGTTTTTCTTCTGATTTCGACAGCCCGGCGAATTATAACTTTAACTTTTGCAAATATCATACCGTTTTGGAGTTTTAGAATCTAGATTTACGGTTGACATGTTCGTACTTAATACCAATTTGTAGCGTTTATATTTGGAGTTCAGTTTAAAAAATTGCATCTTGCTTAGGAAAATAAAATTCTGTATACGATAGAAAAAAAAATGTTTAAAAACGAAAGTAATTAAGGAATGAAGGCGGAAGAAAGAAGCGCGCGTTCTTAACGCACTGAACTGATGCTACGGTCTTGGCGATTATGCTTTTGTTTAGAAACCGGCCATGGAATTTCCTTTGCCATATTATTATATTTTTTATGGAATATATTGAAGTGTTTTGTTCACGAAACATATCAATAAAGCTTATTATAAATTAATCTTAATAAATTAACGATTTCAGCTCTTGTTTATAACACAGAAAGGGTGTTAAATTTATGATGAAACAGCGTATATAGCGGACCCTCTCGATATTATTCGGCTTTGCATGCATACTTGAAATAAAATGGGTGTCAAAAACATTCATCGTTTGCTGTTTATTATCAATGAGGTCATTATGTATAATTATATGAAATGTTATTTACCTTAAATTATCAATTTATTAAAGATTCTTGAAAATCACGGTCGGTGTTACGCGGGTCATTTCGTATTTTGACATCAGGGCATCATGTCCAACTATTCAAAATCAGATTTTTTTTCACTGGGACGATGACGGCTTAGATTTAGACAGGCAGACAGATAGTTTATTCAGACTTATACAACAGTACATCGTCTTCAACTCATATATATATAAAAAAATTTAGACGAATTGTTAGGTGATTACACATATAGCAGTGATGATTTTGAGAATGTTGCCATGTTTCTTATCCGTGTAATCTAGAGTCCGTAGTTTGAGCATTTTTATCGCGGTGTTCAATAATCTTGTTTATTGATAGATCTGTGGTTTTATTGCCCCTGTGTTCAGCACAAACCAATTATCTCGTTATGATCAGATACTGTGCCGACCAATACTAAATAACACTATGGTGTCATACGCCACAGCAGGGACCTATACTTGTATATTGGTCCCTAACCACAGGTGGCAATGTCTGGTCAGTTTACACTTTTTATGATACCTCCATGTCTTCTCGTGGTATAAGTGGTCATTTCTTGGAGTAATGTAACGCCAAATACTCAATTTTGCGTTTATAAGATATGTAGCGTATTGAAAACCTTTATAGTCATCTGCCCATACAGATTGCCATAAACTAAATACTGTATAGATGTCAGCCAGCTTAATCATAATAATTATAAGTGCTTAATACCTATACATGTACATTTTAAACATTTAAAAATCTAATACTTAACATTTAACGTATTTAGCGGGTACCGGTAAAAAACTCCGTCATGTCGTAGTCCTATAAAGAGTGTATGGTAGTGTACGGAACAACATGATTAAAAACAGCATTCTCATTTGACCACAACGGGTTTAAATAATCTCTCCGAAAAATACAAATAATACAGAGTTATAATTTAGAATTCTATATATTTATAACTCTGATAACTTATAAAGATATTTCAATATACATGCATAGACAGTTGACCGTGATTTTCAAGAATCTTTAAATAATTTTAATTCATTGATAATTGTTGGTAAATAACCTTTCATATAATTTTACATTATAACCTTTTTGAAAATAAACAACAAACGATGAATGTTTTGACACCCTTTATATTTGAAGAATGCTAAGCCGAAAATATCAAGAGGGTCCGCTATATACGCTGTTTCATCATAAAATTAACACCCTTTCTGTGTTATAATCAAGAGCTGAAATCGTTAATTTATTAAGCTTCATTAATGCTTAGCTTTATTGATATGTCTCTAGAACAAAATATTTCAATATATTCCATAAAAAATATCATAATCATGGCAAAGGAAATTCAATGGCCGGTATCTTAACAAAAGCATAATCGCCAAGACCTTATCATCAGTTCGGTTCGTTAGGACCGCGCGCTACTTTCTTCCGCCTTCATTCCTTACTTGCTTTCATTTTTTGTAATCATTTTTTTTCTATCATATACAGAATTCTATTCTCATGAGAAAGATGTTATTTTTAAAACTGAACTCCAAGTATAAACGCTACAAATCTCTATAAAGTACGAAATCTAGATTCTAAAACTCCAAAACGGTATGATATTTGCAAAAGTTAAAGTTATAACTCGCCGGGCTGCCGAAATCAGAAAAAAAACTTAACATATATTTATATATCTGAAAACTACGTTACGTAAGCTTTCTAATAATATATAATTTGTCAAAATCGGCCTAGAAATGAAACTAAAATTTAACAAAATACGTGAGTGGGTACATCAAATGTATAACAACGGCGCTTCGATAAAAGAGCGATAGTTACGACACGGTCACGTGACTTAGACACAACGAGATATTTGGCGTAACGGTCCCGTTTCTTATCCGTGTAATCTAGAGTCCGTGCAGTGAATAAGCTCCGCCCATACTTATTACAGAATAACCCATAGACGATTTTCGTGTTTGTTTATATCAAATTTGGCACGTGCCGTGTTAGAATAGTGAATAACTTAGCAAAACAACTCACAAGGGTTATACCTCGATAATTATTGGGTATAGACGGATCGCCTTTTTATGGAGCGGAATGATCAGACCCGTTGACCAGCTGTGTGGGAATTTTCCAGACTTAAGAATATGATTAAATAACAATTCCAATGCGTTACCTATTACATGAACACTTTCTTTAAAATATTCGTAGATAATATTATCCGAAGAACACGCCTTATTATTACCTAATCGTTTCGTGGCCATGACAATTTCTTCCAGTGATATGAGTCTATCGAGTTCCGGGTAGGAACTGTCAGAGTTATGGTTGCTGTCAAAATTGCTTACACAATTTTCGCTATTCTCATTATTTAAACTACCTTCATGTTTCGCAAGGTTTTTAAAGTGTTCAACGAATTATTTTAAATTCATTGTTCCTCCGTTCGGGCTCGTGGATCTTTCTTTGAACATTTTCCAAAATGCTTTAGGTGATTTTGATTTCATACTGTCCATCTTGCGTCCTAATGTACGATTAAAATCTGACTTGCATTTACGACAATAGTATTTGTATGCTTTCTTTGTTTCCAAATACTGACTGGCGATTAATCTCGTTATTAATTGTGTTTATATTTGTATAGGGCACCATTATATTCTTTACGTTTTCGTTCACACTCCGCATTATACCATTTTTGTTTATTTTTGTCGTGTGAATCGAACTTATTTGAAACGGAGTTAATAGTGCGTGCAGAATTCGAATTACCTTTAGAAGTAATATATTGAGTAAAAATTAAAACTAGGTCCTTTGTTTCATTGTTATTTTCTATCCCGCGTATTAGACTTGACTCAAGATTTACAATATCGCTCGATAATTCGCAAATAAAAGCTTCCCTGTGAATCACAATTAAAAATGTTCTTGGTCCTCGCGTATATTTTTGCTGATTGTTCCAGTTTTTAGACTATATTCAATGGGGGCATGATTTGAAAATACATTAAAATCTCTTATTCCAAGGGCACAATATTTTCAAAATTTGCCGACCGTGTTACTAGATAGTCAACTAAACTTTGCCCATTGTGTGTAAAACACATTTTCTTCCAATATTCTTATCGTTATGTAATCTTCCGTTAACATCTCGAAAATGTGTAGCCATATATAAATCTATCAATGCGTCCCCAAGGCGGTTTGAATTCAAATCACAAGTTGCCCTAGGCATAGGATTCTCAATGGCTATAAATCAAATCGAGATTAATTAAACTACGATCATACGTAATATAATCTAACTTTCTTTCGTGTAATGCCGTTTTTGAAAGACATCTAACAGCGTTAAAAGACTCATAAACACGACAATTTTATCAAAATATGAACTTGTTATTCTATAAATTTAATTATCATGTCCATTTGAATTGTAGCTTAATTGAATTAAGCATAGCATAATTAATCACTTTTCTTTCAACTTAATTAGAAGTTGGATACGCAAATAGTGTATTAAACGAAATATCATATTTGATCGAAATAGCATTTCTCTTACTTTTCTTTATTTGCGTTACAGTTATATATTATTTCAATAGTTGTCAAGTATAGTATGTAGGGTAACATAACTGAGTCTCTTTAAATAAATTTTAGGCTTATTTTGCACATTGTGAATATCCTAAAACTACGGAGGCCTATATGGTACTACCTAATAATATGGTCATGCCGGATTAGTTTATAACGACTTACTGTGAAATAACATGGTATGTCGACATAGTTTTGTAGGTTTTTCCCTCTTAATTTTACTCGCCATAACGACATTAAGTTAAAGTCTCGACGTAAATCTGTCCGGCTTTTCCCGAAAAAATATTTGGTCGACATGATCTAAGTCGACAAATCAACATAATTTTTGGCGTCATGCTCTTGTGAAAATGACTTGCCATCATAGTTTTAGTCGACATGATGAGTTATTGTTTACGCCATGACACCTTTTTCATATCATGACGTCATAGAATGTTGACATCATCACAGCATCAGGGTGTACCATATACGCTTCCATAATATACAGAATCTTTCCGTCATGAATATAAATAAGAGGTATGCAGTAATTATTTTCTCTCTGTCTTGTTTAATTTAACATTTCAACATACACAAAGGCGTATGGAAACGTATATGGTACACCCTGTCTGATACTGTGATGATGTCAACATTCTATGACGGCATGATATGAAAAAGGTGTCATGTCGTCAAAAATAGCTCATCATGTCGACTAAAACAACGATGGCAAGTCATTTTCAAAAGAGCATGACGCCTAAAATTATGTTGATTTGTCGACATAAGATATGTTGTCAAGACGTAAACAATCCGCATGTTGGAATAAGAGCCTAAATCTCTGACAATATCTTTTCCTTTAGCCGTTTTGTAAATTTAACTATTTCTGTGTTGTTTACTGTATGACGGCATATATCTTGATGACTTGCAAGTAACAAAATGTTGACATGGCGATATAACTGAAGGAGTCGATATAATTTATGTGGACAAATGGTGTTGTTTAAAATTATGGAATCGTATATGGTACCCAAATAATATGGTCATGCCGGATTAGTTTATATCGACTAACTGTGAAATAACATGGTATGTCGTCATAGTTTTGGGTTTCAATATCTGTGTTAGGGTTTCAAAAAATGCTCATAACTTCTATGTCACTTCAGATATAACCTTCATATTTGGTAAGCATGTGTATATGGACAAGACCTTACCATACGCACACAATGTTTGACCCCTTTAACCTTGACATTGAACTTAGGGTCCGCGTTTAGGTTTCAAAATCAGCGTTCAGGTTTCGAAAAATGCTCATAACTTCTATCAAAGCATTTTTCGGGGGCATATGTCATCCTAAGGAGACAGATCTTCTTTATTCAACTTTGACCATTTCTATAACTCTCGAAACATTTGAATGTAATTACAAAACACTTTTATTCAGGTCAATGTAATCATTCTGATTCGATGAGTTTTTGCCCTTAATGTTTGTATGTCTGCACTCAGCAGTCACTAATTGAATTTGTATTAAAAAATATAGAAGTACCAAGATGCGCGCTCGGTCACATATGTACATATGTAAATGCATACGTACGTACGAACATACGTACTAATTGAATTTGTATAAAAAATATATAGAAGTACCAAGATGCGCGTACGGTCACATATGTATATATGTAAATACGTACGTACGTACATACATACATACTTACATACGTACAAAGGTACATACGTACATACGTTCATACGTACATACGTACATACGTACATATGTGCATACGTGCATACGTGCATATGTACATACGTGTATACGTACATACGTACATACGTACATACGTACATACGTGCATACGTGCAAACGTACATACGTACATACGTGTATACGTACATACGTACGTTCACGCGCACGCACGCACGCACACACACACCACACACACACACACCTACACCCACCCACCCACCCCCACACACCCCCACACCCACACACCCCCCCCCACACCCCCCCACACAAACACACACACACAAACACACACACACACACACACACACACACACACACACACACACACACACACACACACACACGCACGCACGCACGCACGCACGCACGCACGCACGCACGCACGCACACACACACACACACACACACACACGCGCGCCTGGACACACACACACACACACACACAAACACACACACACACACGTACTAACGTACGTACGTACGTTAATACGTTAATACGTACATACATACATACATACATACATGCATACATCAGTGTCAGACAAATTTCTTATTTTTCAGGTAGCCCACTGGGCTACCAATAAAAATATTTGGTAGCCCATAAAATTTTCTTACAAAAAGATAAGAGGCAGGTTTTCATCTTTATTTTATTTCTTCATTTACATATACATAATATGTATACATACATATACATAATACAGCAACTAGTCTGATGTACACAGTCAATATCGTTAATTAATGTTACAGTACAGGCACCGTGTGCTTAAATGTAAATGTACCAAAGAAAATCATATACTACATGTAGATATTACATGTATGTGCACATGTATGTGTACTTAAATTCGGACAGCACGTTAAGTTGGAAACGTAAATAAAGCGTTTAGATGATCAATACGATTGACTCGTATGGTGTTAATCAATGCAATTGCCCTTTTTAACATTAATACCGAGTTTCAAGAAATCAAGAGTATTAAATCATTTATTTACTTGCGTCCGACTTTAAGTACTGTCCGAATTTACGTATTGCATCCGTATGTTACGACACTTGTGTGCAGTCAGTATACAATACAATAATTGTTTCAATAATGAAGGAATTGATACAGTGTAACGGTAACGATACAGCGTTTTTACATTATATTTTATTAAGAGGAAATGTAAATGCCAAATCATTCGCGAGATACCCTGGTACTTTACTTGAAATTCACAACGAAACTTTTAATGGAAATTAAATGATCTCAATGTTGTACCCGCTACGAAATTTTTATTTACAAATAAATACACCTATGCCAATTTTGCGCCCTTTTTATCTGGACAAAGAAATTCATTTATTAAATGTAGAATTTTGTAACCTAAAATAGCTGTACACAACGCGTGCAAACCGTGGCAGGTGATTTACGCATGTTGCAATTGAACGGTCCTGATTGGAAGCTTATTTCATCATATCTTTAAATAGAACCATTTTAAATAGAACCATATGCCGAAATTCATTTGACACTTTAGAAAATTTCAAACATTTGTGTTTATGACTCTTATCGTCTACCCACCCATAATTTGGTTTAAAAAAAAATCGGGCATATATGGGATTATTGATTAACAGTCGATTAATCCAATTATTAATTGACAATGCAAACTAATTAGCAGGTGTTAACTACGTTCACACCGTTGTTATTAATATTCATTTTCGGTTTCGTTACCGTTTTGAAGAATCCGCTATTGTTTTTATTTATTTAATGTTCGGCGTCCTTGGATATTTAACGACATCAAAAAGTTGTCGCTATTACTCATAGTTGCGGTTAACAAAGAATTCCAATCTGCGATATGATGTTGCATCATGTGCGCTAACTATCTCATTATATTATTAGCAGACGACAAATGTTGATTCTGATTGGATGATTAAAATACACTGTTACTGTTTACGACATGACCGCAAGTGATCGGTGACTGATTAGATAATTGATTGCACTTTGTTATCGGATTATAAGCAATACACAGTGTAGAAACACATGGTCAGCATGTTTATTCTAGGTATGTCTGTCAATAAAACGGGCTACCGCTCTTATAGATTTAAAGTAGCCCGGCGGGTGTCAGCTGGAAAATTTCAGTAGCCCGATGAAAAATTTCGGTAGCCCCCGGGCTCCGGGCAATGGATTTGTCGGACACTGATACATACATACATACATACATACATACATACATACATACATACATACATACATACATACATACGTACATACGTACACACGTACACACGTACACACGTACATACGTACATACGTACACACGTACGCACGTACGTACGTACGTATATACGTACGTATGTATGTACATGTACGTACGTGACGGAAAAGTAGAGCGCTCCGTCCTTCAACAGCTATTGGTCCTTTCAATGTCTATGTCAACAAATTGGCTGCCCAGTGTTTCGCTCACATAAGCACTTTAGTGCTCATGGTGATATTTGATCGACCTGTGTCCGTCGTGAACCTTTGCTATGTGAACATCAGAGACCGCATTTCTTGTCTGATCTTCATTTAACTTTTTCAGGACATTTGTCAAAGTCATACCTCAACTGAGTTCTAAACTGGTCATGTGGGGTCGAAAACAAGGTCACTTGATCAAAAAAATAAAGACCTTGTGAATACTCTAGAAGTCACATTTACTTTGTAAAAATGTTTGTGTAAATGATATGTCGCTTCTTGAGTTCGAAAATGATTCTGGTCGGTTGAAAAACATGGCCGCCAGGGGGCGTCGCAGTTTTCCGTACATGGCTATAAAGTTACCTTGTAAGTCACATTTTTCCCTATAATGAAACTTGGTCAGAATATTGGTTTTATTGACATCATGGACGAGTTTGAAAATGGTCAAGATCGGTGGGAAAATATTGCTTTCAGGGGGTGGGGCAGTTTTCTCTATAGTTTGTTTGAAACTGGTTTTGGTCCGTCAAAAAGCATGGCCACAAGTGGGGTCATTTTCCATATATTTTATTTAATAAAAGAAGCGTGTGAACATCCGTTTTTGCAAATCATTATGAAACTTAGTCAGAAAATTGGTATTATTGATTTTTCAGACAAGTTGGAAATCGGTACTTATAGGTGGGAAAAAAAATCGGCCGCCAGGGGGTGGGCAGTTTTCTCTTTTTGTTTATAATGTAAACATGTGAAAACTCTAGAAGGTGCATTTTTAGCCCAATCTTCATGAACTTTGGTCAAATGTTTGTTTCCTTGACACTTTTGAGTTGTAAAATGGTTCTGGTCAATCAGTATTAAAAACATGTCTACCAGGGGGTCGGGTAATTTTCTATATATGCTTATATTAAATACTTTGAAAGACCTTAACCTTGACTTGAAATCAGCCTTTGTCATATAAATGTTCTGAATTATTTGCATACGAATTTAGCTCGTCTTTCTTTTCATCTCATTCCCTAAGGTGAGCGACCCATGACCTCTTAGCCCTCTTGTTTGCATTACTTTTTTTGTTGTTTAAGGACATATCACTTTCTGAAATAGTCAGAAGTGGTTGTAGTAATGTCAAATAATAATTCCTCATATTAGCATTCTATATTAAGTCTGGAACAATATACAGAACTAAAATAACATATGCTTCAGTGATACATGAACCAGCTCTAATGAAATCTTTCCAAAAGATTAAATAATCACATGCTTTCACCTTATAAACCACTTTCTTTTTGGGCGTTGTAAGTCCTTATTTTCTTTTTTGTTCATAAATCGATTGACACCAGCTGGAACCTACACTACTGTAGAAGAAAATGCTAGAGTATGATTTAATATAACACACTAGAAACACTGAAAACAAATATCCTTTTATGTAAGAAAAAATTTAAACAACTTGAGTCTAAAAATAGTTGGAAAAAGTATGGTTGACCAGGATGACAAATATAAATTTGGTTAAAACTTTTGGAAACAGTGTAAAATATCACTTTAACAAACACATTCATTATCTTTATAGTATTAACATACGCTATAAAATTATCTTTCATATTATATTTTTTTAAATTATCATTTCTGGCCCACCATACTTTTTCAAGTGTACTATTTTTTTACTTTAGTTGTTTTCATTTTTTTGCACAAAAGTATTCTTTTTTCAGTGTTTCAAGTGTGTCATATTTAATAATACTCTTACATTATCTTGCAACATAAGGGTAGGTCCCAGCTGATGTCTATGGATTTATGAACAAAACAAGAAAATCAGGACTGCCAACGCCCAAGAAGAAAGTGGTTTATAAGGTGAAAACAAGATATTATTTACTCTTTTTGAAAGATTTCATTAGAACTGGTTCATTTATCACTGAAATATATGTTATTTTAATTGTGCGCAGTGTTCCAAACTTCATAATAGAATGTTAATATAAGGAATTATTGTTTTACATTACCCCACCCACTTCTGACCATTTCAGAAAGTGATATGTCCTTAACTTTGTTTTCATTTGTCTTACTTTTTCTGAATAAATACTGAAGAACAGTTTGAAACTCATTAGCTTTTATGTTGTTTTATAAATCGTCTTTTTAAATATGATATTTAGAATTAGAGATTTATAATTTAAATTATCAGCTTTTATGCGAAGATTTGAAGCTCAACTTTTTTGTTAAATCTGAATGAAGTTTGTATTGAATCGGATTTTAATGCTCACCATTATAGTATCTGCTTGATATTTCACTGCAGCTATTAAATAAAGTGTTATATTAAACGCGCTTTCCGGTCTTTACAATGTAAGATGTTTAGTTGTCTCTAGTTAAAAATGTGTATGTCCTTTGCCATATTATTATATTTTTTATGGAATATATTGAAGTGTTTTGTTCACGAAACATATCAATAAAGCTTATTATAAATTAATCTTAATAAATTAACGATTTCAGCTCTTGTTTATAACACAGAAAGGGTGTTAAATTTATGATGAAACAGCGTATATAGCGGACCCTCTCGATATTATTCGGCTTTGCATGCATACTTGAAATAAAATGGGTGTCAAAAACATTCATCGTTTGCTGTTTATTATCAATGAGGTCATTATGTATAATTATATGAAATGTTATTTACCTTAAATTATCAATTTATTAAAGATTCCTGAAAATCACGGTCGGTGTTACGCGGGTCATTTCGTATTTTGACATTAGGGCATCATGTCCAACTATTCAAAATCAGATTTTTTTTCACTGGGACGATGACGGCTTAGATTTAGACAGGCAGACAGATAGTTTATTCAGACTTATACAACAGTACATCGTCTTCAACTCATATATATATATATATATATATATATATATATATATATATATATATATATATATATATATATATAATTAGACGAATTGTTAGGTGATTACACATATAGCAGTGATGATTCTGAGAATGTTGCCATGTTTCTTATCCGTGTAATCTAGAGTCCGTAGTTTGAGCATTTTTATCGCGGTGTTCAATAATCGTGTTTATTGATAGATCTGTGGTTTTATTGCCCCTGTGTTCAGCACAAACCAATTATCTCGTTATGATCAGATACTGTGCCGACCAATACTAAATAACACTATGGTGTCATACGCCACAGCAGGGACCTATACTTGTATATTGGTCCCTAACCACAGGTGGCAATGTCTGGTCAGTTTACACTTTTTATGATACCTCCATGTCTTCTCGTGGTATAAGTGGTCATTTCTTGGAGTAATGTAACGCCAAATACTCAATTTTGCGTTTATAAGATATGTAGCGTATTGAAAACATTTATAGTCATCTGCCCATACAGATTGCCATAAACTAAATACTGTATAGATGTCAGCCAGCTTAATCATAATAATTATAAGTGCTTAATACCTATACATGTACATTTTAAAAATCTAATACTTAACATTTAACGTATTTAGCGGGTACCGGTAAAAAACTCCGTCATTTCGTAGTCCTATAAAGAGTGTATGGTAGTGTACGGAACAACATGATTAAAAACAGCATTCTCATTTGACCACAACGGGTTTAAATAATCTCTCCGAAAAATACAAATAATACAGAGTTATAATTTAGAATTCTATATATTTATAACTCTGATAACTTATAAAGATATTTCAATATACATGCATAGACAGTTGACCGTGATTTTCAAGAATCTTTAAATAATTTTAATTCATTGATAATTGTTGGTAAATAACCTTTCATATAATTTTACATTATAACCTTTTTGATAATAAACAACAAACGATGAATGTTTTGACACCCTTTATATTTGAAGAATGCTAAGCCGAAAATATCAAGAGGGTCCGCTATATACGCTGTTTCATCATAAAATTAACACCCTTTCTGTGTTATAATCAAGAGCTGAAATCGTTAATTTATTAAGCTTCATTAATGCTTAGCTTTATTGATATGTCTCTAGAACAAAATATTTCAATATATTCCATAAAAAATATCATAATCATGGCAAAGGAAATTCAATGGCCGGTATCTAAACAAAAGCATAATCGCCAAGACCTTATCATCAGTTCGGTTCGTTAGGACCGCGCGCTACTTTCTTCCGCCTTCATTCCTTACTTGCTTTCATTTTTTGTAATCATTTTTTTTCTATCATATACAGAATTCTATTCTCATGAGAAAGATGTTATTTTTAAAACTGAACTCCAAATATAAACGCTACAAATCTCTATAAAGTACGAACATGTCAACCGTAAATCTAGATTCTTAAACTCCAAAACGGTATGATATTTGCAAAAGTTAAAGTTATAACTCGCCGGGCTGCCGAAATCAGAAAAAAAACTTAACATATATTTATATATCTGAAAACTACGTTACGTAAGCTTTCTAATAATATATAATTTGTCAAAATCGGCCTAGAAATGAAACTAAAATTTAACAAAATACGTGAGTGGGTACATCAAATGTATAACAACGGCGCTTCGATAAAAGAGCGATAGTTACGACACGGTCACGTGACTTAGACACAACGAGATATTTGGCGTAACGGTCCCGTTTCTTATCCGTGTAATCTAGAGTCCGTGCAGTGAATAAGCTCCGCCCATACTTATTACAGAATAACCCATAGACGATTTTCGTGTTTGTTTATATCAAATTTGGCACGTGCCGTGTTAGAATAGTGAATAACTTAGCAAAACAACTCACAAGGGTTATACCTCGATAATTATTGGGTATAGACGGATCGCCTTTTTATGGAGGGGAATAATCAGACCCGTTGACCAGCTGTGTGGTAATTTTCCAGACTTAAGAATATGATTAAATAACAATTCCAATGCGTTACCTATTACATGAACACTTTCTTTAAAATATTCGTAGATAATATTATCCGAAGAACACGCCTTATTATTACCTAATCGTTTCGTGGCCATGACAATTTCTTCCAGTTATATGAGTCTATCGAGTTCCGGGTAGGAACTGTCAGAGTTATGGTTGCTGTCAAAATTGCTTACACAATTTTCGCTATTCTCATTATTTAAACTACCTTCATGTTTCGCAAGGTTTTTAAAGTGTTCAACGAATTATTTTAAATTTATTGTTCCTCCATTCGGGCTCGTGGATCTTTCTTTGAACATTTTCCAAAATGCTTTAGGTGATTTTGATTTCATACTGTCCATCTTGCGTCCTAATGTACGATTAAAATCTGACTTGCATTTACGACAATAATATTTGTATGCTTTCTTTGTTTTCAAATACTGACTGGCGATTAATCTCGTTATTAATTGTGTTTATATTTGTATAGGGCACCATTATATTCTTTACGTTTTCGTTCACACTCCGCATTATACCATTTTTGTTTATTTTTGTCGTGTGAATCGAAATTATTTGAAACGGAGTTAATAGTGCGTGCAGAATTCGAATTACCTTTAGAAGTAATATATTGAGTAAAAATTAAAACTAGGTCCTCTGTTTCATTGTTATTTTCTATCCCGCGTATTAGACTTGACTCAAGATTTACAATATCGCTCGATATTTCGCAAATAAAAGCTTCCCTGTGAATCACAATTAAAAATGTTCTTGGTCCTCGCGTATATTTTTGCTGATTGTTCCAGTTTTTAGACTATATTCAATGGGGGCATGATTTGAAAATACATTAAAATCTCTTATTCCAAGGGCACAATATTTTCAAAATTTGCCGACCGTGTTACTAGATAGTCAACTAAACTTTGCCCATTGTGTGTAAAACACATATTCTTCCAATATTCTTATCGTTATGTAATCTACCGTTAACATCTCGAAAATGTGTAGCCATATATAAATCTATCAATGCGTCCCCAAGGCGGTTTGAATTCAAATCACAAGTTGCCCTAGGCATAGGATTCTCAATGGCTATAAATCAAATCGAGATTAATTAAACTACGATCATACGTAATATAATCTAACTTTCGTCCGTGCAATGCCGTTTTTGAAAGACATCTAACAGCGTTAAAAGACTCATAAACACGACAATTTTATCAAAATATGAACTTGTTATTCTATAAATTTAATTATCATGTCCATTTGAATTGTAGCTTAATTGAATTAAGCATAGCATAATTAATCACTTTTCTTTCAACTTAATTAGAAGTTGGATACGTAAATAGTGTAGTAAACGAAATATCATATTTGATCGAAATAGCATTTCTCTTACTTTTCTTTATTCGCGTTACAGTTATATATTATTTCAATAGTTGTCAAGTATAGTATGTAGGGTAACATAACTGAGTCTCTTTAAATAAATTTTAGGCTTATTTTGCACATTGTGAATATCCTAAAACTACGGAGGCCTATATGGTACTACCTAATAATATGGTCATGCCGGATTAGTTTATAACGACTTACTGTGAAATAACATGGTATGTCGACATAGTTTTGTAGGTTTTTCCCTCTTAATTTTACTCGCCATAACGACATTAAGTTAAAGTCTCGACGTAAATCTGTCCGGTTTTTCCCGAAAAAATATTTGGTCGACATGATCTAAGTCGACAAATCAACATAATTTTTGGCGTCATGCTCTTGTGAAAATGACTTACCATCATAGTTTTAGTCGACATGATGAGTTATTTTTTACGCCATGACACCTTTTTCATATCATGACGTCATAGAATGTTGACATCATCACAGCATCAGGGTGTACCATATACGCTTCCATAATATACAGAATCTTTCCGTCATGAATATACATAAGAGGTATGCAGTAATTATTTTCTCTCTGTCTTGTTTAATTTAACATTTCAACATACACAAAGGCGTATGGAAACGTATATGGTACAACCTGTCTGATACTGTGATGATGTCAACATTCTATGACGGCATGATATGAAAAAGGTGTCATGTCGTCAAAAATAGCTCATCATGTCGACTAAAACAACGATGGCAAGTCATTTTCAAAAGAGCATGACGCCTAAAATTATGTTGATTTGTCGACATAAGATATGTTGTCAAGACGTAAACAATCCGCATGTTGGAATAAGAGCCTAAATCTCTGACAATATCTTTTCCTTTAGCCGTTTTGTAAATTTAACTATTTCTGTGTTGTTTACTGTATGACGGCATATATCTTGATGACTTGCAAGTAACAAAATGTTGACATGGCGATATAACTGAAGGAGTCGATATAATTTATGTGGACAAATGGTGTTGTTTAAAATTATGGAATCGTATATGGTACCCAAATAATATGGTCATGCCGGATTAGTTTATATCGACTAACTGTGAAATAACATGGTATGTCGTCATAGTTTTGGGTTTCAAAATCTGTGATAGGGTTTCAAAAAATGCTCATAACTTCTATGTCACTTCAGATATAACCTTCATATTTGGTAAGCATGTGTATATGGACAAGACCTTACCATACGCACACAATGTTTGACCCCTTTAACCTTGACATTGAACTTAGGGTCCGCGTTTAGGTTTCAAAATCAGCGTTCAGGTTTCGAAAAATGCTCATAACTTCTATCAAAGCATTTTTCGGGGGCATATGTCATCCTAAGGAGACAGATCTTCTTTATTCAACTTTGACCATTTCTATAACTCTCGAAACATTTGAATGTAATTACAAAACACTTTTATTCAGGTCAATGTAATCATTCTGATTCGATGAGTTTTTGCCCTTAATGTTTGTATGTCTGCACTCAGCAGTCACTAATTGAATTTGTATTAAAAAATATAGAAGTACCAAGATGCGCGTACGGTCACATATGTACATATGTAAATGCATACGTACGTACGTACATACGTACTAATTGAATTTGTATAAAAAATATATAGAAGTACCAAGATGCGCGTACGGTCACATATGTATATATGTAAATACGTACGTACGTACATACATACATACGTACATACGTACAAACGTACATACGTACATACGTTCATACGTACATACGTACATACGTACATACGTACATATGTGCATACGTGCATACGTGCATATGTACATACGTGTATACGTACATACGTACATACGTACATACGTGCATACGTGCAAACGTACATACGTACATACGTGGATACGTACATACGTACGTACACGCGCACGCACGCACGCACGCACGCACAAACACACACACACCTACACCCACCCAAAACCCCCACCCCCCCCCCACACCCACACACACCCCCACACCCCCCACACAAACACACCCACACAAACACACACACACACACACACACACACACACACACACACACGCACGCACGCACGCACGCACGCACGCACACACACACACACACACACACACACACACACGCGCGCGCGGACACACACACACACACACACGTACGTACGTACGTAAATACGTTAATACGTACATACATACATACATACATACATACATACATACATACATACATACATACATACATACATACATACGTACATACGTACACACGTACACACGTACATACGTACATACGTACGCACGTACGTACGTACGTATATACGTACGTATGTATGTACATGTACGTACGTGACGGAAAAGTAGAGCGCTCCGTCCTTCAACAGCTATTGGTCCTTTCAATGTCTATGTCAACAAATTGGCTGCCCAGTGTTTCGCTCACATAAGCACTTTAGTGCTCATGGTGATATTTGATCGACCTGTGTCCGTCGTGAACCTTTGCCATGTGAAGATCAGATACCGCATTTCTTGTCTGATCTTCATTTAACTTTTTCAGGACATTTGTCAAAGTCATACCTCAACTGAGTTCTAAACTGGTCATGTGGGGTCGAAAACAAGGTCACTTGATCAAAAAATAAAGACCTTGTGAATACTCTAGAAGTCACATTTACTTTGTCAAAATGTTTGTGTAAATGATATGTCGCTTCTTGAGTTCGAAAATGATTCTGGTCGGTTAAAAAACATGGCCGCCAGGGGGCGTCGCAGTTTTCCGTACATGGCTATAAAGTTACCTTGTAAGTCACATTTTTCCCTATAATGAAACTTGGTCAGAATATTGGTTTTATTGACATCATGGACGAGTTTGAAAATGGTCAAGATCGGTGGGAAAATATTGCTTTCAGGGGGTGGGGCAGTTTTCTCTATAGTTTGTTTGAAACTGGTTTTGGTCCGTCAAAAAGCATGGCCACAAGTGGGGTCATTTTCCATATATTTTATTTAATAAAAGAAGCGTGTGAACATCCTTTTTTGCAAATCATTATGAAACTTAGTCAGAAAATTGGTATTATTGATTTTTCAGACAAGTTGGAAATCGGTACTTATAGGTGGGAAAAAAAATCGGCCGCCAGGGGGTGGGCAGTTTTCTCTTTTTGTTTATAATGTAAACATGTGAAAACTCTAGAAGGTGCATTTTTAGCCCAATCTTCATGAACTTTGGTCAAATGTTTGTTTCCTTGACACTTTTGAGTTGTAAAATGGTTCTGGTCAATCAGTATTAAAAACATGTCTACCAGGGGGTCGGGTAATTTTCTATATATGCTTATATTAAATACTTTGAAAGACCTTAACCTTGACTTGAAATCAGCCTTTGTCATATAAATGTTCTGAATTATTTGCATACGAATTTAGCTCGTCTTTCTTTTCATCTCATTCCCTCAGGTGAACGACCCATGACCTCTTAGCCCTCTTGTTTGCATTACTTTTTTTTGTTGTTTAAGGACATATCACTTTCTGAAATAGTCAGAAGTGGTTGGAGTAATGTCAAATAATAATTCCTCATATTAGCATTCTATATTAAGTCTGGAACAATATACAGAACTAAAATAAGATATGCTTCAGTGATACATGAACCAGCTCTAATGAAATCTTTCCAAAAGATTAAATAATCACATGCTTTCACCTTATAAACCACTTTCTTTTTGGGCGTTGTAAGTCCTTATTTTCTTTTTTGTTCATAAATCGATTGACACCAGCTGGAACCTACACTACTGTAGAAGAAAATGTTAGAGTATGATTAAATATAACACACTAGAAACACTGAAAACAAATATCCTTTTATGTAAGAAAAAATTTAAACAACTTGAGTCTAAAAATAGTTGGAAAAAGTATGGTTGACCAGGATGACAAATATAAATTTGGTTAAAACTTTTGGAAACAGTGTAAAATATCACTTTAACAAACACATTCATTATCTTTATAGTATTAACATACGCTATAAAATTATCTTGCATATTATATTTTTTTAAATTATCATTTCTGGCCCACCATACTTTTTCAAGTGTACTATTTTTTTACTTTAGTTGTTTTCATTTTTTTGCACAAAAGTATTCTTTTTTCAGTGTTTCAAGTGTGTCATATTTAATAATACTCTTACATTATCTTGCAACAGTAGGGTAGGTTCCAGCTGATGTCTATGGATTTATGAACAAAACAAGAAAATCAGGACTGCCAACGCCCAAGAAGAAAGTGGTTTATAAGGTGAAAACAAGATATTATTTACTATTTTTGAAAGATTTCATTAGAACTGGTTCATTTATCACTGAAATATATGTTATTTTAATTGTGCACAGTGTTCCAAACTTCATAATATAATGTTAATATAAGAAATTATTGTTTTACATTACCCCACCCCCTTCTGACCATTTCAGAAAGTGATATGTCCTTAACTTTGTTTTCATTTGTCTTACTTTTTCTGAATAAATACTGAAGAACAGTTTGAAACTCATAAGCTTTTATGTTGTTTTATAAATCGTCTTTTTAAATATGATATTTAGAATAAGAGATTTATAATTTAAATTATCAGCTTTTATGCGAAGATTTGAAGCTCAACTTTTTTGTTAAATCTGAATGAAGTTTGTATTGAATCGGATTTTAATGCTCACCATTATAGTATCTGCTTGATATTTCACTGCAGCTATTAAATAAAGTGTTATATTAAACGCGCTTTCCGGTCTTTACAATGTAAGATGTTTAGTTGTCTCTAGTTAAAAATGTGTATGTTTTTTTGTGAGGAACTAATTTGCATAAAGCCGAATTAAATACCAAAACTAACCTACTTACATCGATGAAGCGAAGAAAAGACCGTTTATATTCTTATACATGTAATTACAATTATCATTCTGCATGTGCATGTTTTCAATGGTTTGGCTAAAGGGCAATTTAATTTGGGATTTATTCGTGCATGAATTTAGTAAGCACTTCCTTTTCCAATACGCAGTTTCGACCGTGTACATGTCGCACATGAGATAATTAATCCAAGTAGTCCCACGCTCGATTTCCTCGTGCGCTTCGTGGAGGCAACTCGCTTCATTCAATATTAAAGCCAAGTCAAATTATATACTATAACCAATCAGAATAATGTACACTAGTGAAACATAGGGCAATTGTAATTATGTAATCAACTGCAAGAAAAATAAAATGCCATTAAAGTCAAGCGTTACTTATATATTCGCCGTGCATTTTTGTCGTTATATATATATATATATATATATATATATATATATATATATATATATAGGGTCAGACCATAGACCGATCTAGTCAAAGGGTACGTGTATCACAACTCATATAAAACTATTACCGGCTCGTAAACAAATATTTCAAAATTTTAAAAATATTTTGATAAATAATATGCGATGCGGACTTAATATGGAAATAAAAGCAAACTACTACCTAACTAGCTTTGTAGACTGTTCATGTTTTGGTATAATTGACACAGCTGAGTAGGTGATTCCGCTTTAGTGAAAATTTTGACGGACGACGAAGAAAGACCGATCACATAAACTAGCCCTAAAATTGATCTAAAAACAACCCAATTTTGTGTCACATTTGAATAATTTTCCATTTCCTCAAACAACGAATTATTTCACCATTAAAAAAAATAAAGATCGAATTGCAGTATGAACATTGATTTCAAACATGTTCTATATACACTGGAGTTTCAGGAACAGAAAATCAAGTAAGAAAATACAAAATAAACATATCATATATTTGCGCCCGTGTTAATATTACATATACGATTTACAACAGTCGTTTCGTTTAATATATTGAAGTTTCAAATAAAATGTTAATAAATCTTTTGAAAGAACCATATTTTGAAAGGAACATTCCACAATTTACGAGTATTTCATAACTAAATGACCGCCATGTTTTCAAACAATTAGTGGCGTTTCATTTATTCTTTTGCAATCTAACCATGAAATGAAGAACATGATTTATCTTTTTTTGCCAAGTTTGCAATGCCTGTAAATGTGTACAACAATATAAATGAATTTATTTTAGCAAAGAAAACAACAACAACGTTTTACTACTTCATGATCAATTCCAATAATAAGAATATCATTTTTGTGTTGCTTATCGACACATTGTAAATAAAACTCGAAATGAAACTTACTTGAACTAAACTAACTTAACGATTAAATTTGCAAAATATAACCACTTTTTAAGCATATAATTTTGCATATGTAATTAGTAACCATCCAATATTTCAGTCGATGCAAAGAACAAAGAAGTTGCACTTTCAATCGATTCAGGAATTTGCAGTTGCTCCCGCTGCATTTCACACACATGTTTTAGGACGGGTATGAAGTCATCTTTACACCCAAACTGCGGTTTCTTTACAAAGTATCTCTCTTGAATACGATCAATGGTTTCCAATTCGCAAGGAAGCCGAAATGAAAACTCTCGGGTTCCATACGCCTCAGGCTGGTAGTACATTACCGTCAGTATCCCATTTGGTGCTTCCACATGTCTTTGCTGCCGAATCCGATGAGAATTCCATAGATGGGTTCAGATCACGTTGTATTAATGGTATGAAACAGAATCTCAAGCATTCTAAATGCACAAGATCATCAATCCGAAGCAAGCCGCTGTCTACCATATCCTTAAAATAGTTCCTCCAAAACAAAGTAAAACTGACTCTTAAATTTACCTAAACACGTTCAATTCTTTGATTGCCAGTGGATCTCCCAGTCATGTAACTGTTCATTCCATAGATGTTATCTATGTCATTAAACCTAAACGCTATCGGCATAACCCGTACCCAAACGTTTTCTGTCCCTGCATCGCCACGAACCAGACGTGGAACGCGAACAATACGTTTCACAAAGTTAACAAAGAAGCCCGCGATAATTCGAGGGTCATTATTCGAATAACATGCCTCCAGCCATAATATATATCTGGAAAATCCATCAACCGCCCCGTGTGTAGCAATTCCAAAAGGCTTGAGCTTATCATACCCATCAATGTGTATAGTAAAATTAGGACCATTATTGGTATAGACTTTGCGTCGCATGCGATGTGCAGACCTGAGAGCAACACCCTCAGGATCAATTACCTTCAATACACACCTTGTTGTTTCTTGGGTTACTTTGACATTTGTGGTTGTGTTGACCAGTTTCCATATAGTTTTAAAATCACATTCAACCATCCCTCTTGTATATACTGAACGAATCGCTCGTATAACGTCTGAAAGAGGCGTTGCGTCTTTTGAGCCCTAACCTCCGCAGTATCCGTTTCAGTTGACTCAAACTGAGAGCAGTGTTGTGTAGGGAAAGCAAGAATCCACATATATCCAGACGCGTATAGCCCTGTTTGTGATAATGCGAAATCTAAACATCCGTTTCTTGATATTAAAGTATAGCTAACAATGAGTCAACATATATCAGTGCCACTAAGACACAAATCTGCAATATAAAAAAGTTGTGAGTCGTTAAACACACGTTGTGCATGTATTAGTTAAAGAGAAATATCTACATGAATCAATCGAGATTTAAGCTCCCTAAATGCTCATAAAACCCAACGAACACATTAATATTTATTGTTTGCAAACAGTTTATGTTATTTTTACCTTTATACCAAGCATTCCTGCTGTAAAAATGGACTGTGTGAGGTCATGCCTGTTTCGAAAGAATATACCAGAAACTAAAATTATGTTCAACGCCTTCAGTCATGAACCAATGTTGCAATAATGTGATGATGTCAAATTTCTATGACGACATGATATGAAAAAGTTCTCATGGCGTAAAAAATAACTCATCGTGTCGACTAAAACTATGATAGCAAGTCATTTTCACAAGAGCATGACGCCAAAAATTATGTAGATTTGTCGACTTAGATCATGTCGACCAAATATATTTTCGGGAAAAGCCGGAAACATTTACGTCGAGACTTCAACTTAATGTCGTTATGACGAGTAAAATTAAGGTGGGAAAAGCTACAAAACTATGTCGACATACCATGTTATTTCACAGTAAGTCGGTATAAATTATTCCGGCATGACCACATTATTGGGGTGTACCATACACGTTTCCGTAGCGAACAACTCTTTGAATCAATTTAGAAAAAAATCAACCAATCTTAAAGTAACTTTCATAAATATTTATGAGTCAGTGCGTTTCCTTAACTAGTATTGAAAATAACGACCGTCAGACTGTGACATATTGTTTATCTGTATTAGTTAAAATTTCTCCGAACAGTTATTTCAGCACTTTCCTTACATGCTAAGTTAATAATAATAAGTTCTTGACACCCATTATATCTTAAATTTAACACGTTACAAATTATACAAATGAAATAACACAAATTACAAGAATATATGACATAATGAGGTTTATGAAAAACACTATTTACATTGACATTTTAATATTATTATAAAGCGTAAGTCATATTTTCATAGATTTTACTAAACCATTTTAATATACCCCTGAATATTGAAGTCAAAAAATGATTTGATCTGTATAGTATAGCCGTGTGCAATATGATGTTCAACTCCTTATATAGCTAATATTAAAGGGTGTTTTTAATCTAAAAAGTTCAATGAACATGGATCGTTTTAAAGGACGTTAAGATACTTAGTTTATTTATATTTTCAGTAACGTGAATTAACATGTTTCATTGATTAGTGAATATGAACGTTTAAATATGTTCTGTCTTAACCGTGTTGATATTGTCATCTAGCAACGATCCGATATGGCGATATACACGTAAAGTGCTCGTGCTGACAAAACGTATAGTAATATATATTATGCGTAGCTATAATTGTGTGGCCTTCGAAATTATAACATTTTAGTTTTAAAGTGGTCAAACTTGTTTAATGTGACAGGACGATTAATGTATAGGTCATGGCGACACATATCAACCTAACCAGTACCAGATAAAAGCGACTTTCCCAACTAACAGTTAGCACTGCTGAGTGACTTACTATTGTCACCAATTTAAGCAAGTTACTTGTCCAATTCAGAATCAGATGATAAAGCGGATTTATTTAATAAAACGTTTTACCGGCATGTAGACGTGGTCAGTTTTCAATGCGGGAATCAGACAAAGAACCCCGCGATCCCAAAGCTCGTGGGCATGTATTAGAACATGTATGTGCGCTCAGCCTTAAATCTTATTTAGTTGTAGACTTTATTGTATTTCTATTATCCTTTTTTCAGCTAAATAAGATGTAACATTAAACAATAAATTATGAAGTGTCCCAACCAGGAGTGTGGGAAAGAGTGTAGAGGGAAATTTTGTGACGAATGTGGGACACGGCTACCGCCACGTAGAGCAGACGTTATAACATGCCGTGGAAAAGATGACGACGGCGAACTATGCATCGAACCACTGAAAATCAATCAAAAATATTGTAACAACTGCGGTAGAAAAATTGACTTGAGTGATTTCGAGATTGTAAAATGTCATCTTTGTGGTGATGACTATCATCGCGTGGAAAAGAGATGCTTAAAGTGCATGAAACAAGAGGCTGGAGGTAAATTAGTACAGATTATGCAAGTTTTCAACGTTCCACCATGGTATCCCGTTCTCTGATTGTTTCTAATGCATATTCATAAAATATTTTGTTATTACATTTTTAGTTTTCGATAAAAAGCTATAGTTAAGGTTCGTACTTCATTACTTGTAGGCAGTCAAATAAAATATTCTCTAACGTCTCGGTCGACCGAGCATCGGTCTTTAGTATGGCTCAGACAATAAATTGAAACACAATAACATACAATATGATTTTGCATAAGCTACCTTGCTTTATAATTAAATATTAATTAAATAATTGGTTTCAAACAGTAAATCAATCATAATCACATAGCTATATATCTCTGACCTCGAGTACTATATATTAAAACATATGACATCGGGTCTGCTCGTATTATCATATGGACCTCAAACTTTTATATTAAATAACACGACTCCGGGTCACTTAGATAAGACCTCTGGTCACGTTGAAATAACTCCGGGTCTGTATTGACTTCCTTCCCTAGGTATGGAGCCATATAGTGTTTAATCATGTTTGTATGAAGGTACGGGATTTATATATCATAAACTATTGGCAAACCGAGCTGCTAAATGGTAGGAATCTGCAACGCTCTCGTTTGAAGAGAATAGTCAGTTTCTATGTCCGCAAAGACCTTAATGTTATGTTAATAACCGTTGAGTGCTTATTACACAATGCGCACTCGACGAAGTCAGGAGCAGAACTGACTGTTCAGAGAGAAAACGCGCGTTTTTATACTGTCTACTCATACGGCGTTACTCTGATATTGCCGTAGTCATACTTTAGACATTTACTTACAAGTGGTTAATTATGCAACCAAAATAATGAGGTTCCGATCTTTATTATCGCTATAAACATGTATTGTACAAATGGATATACAAACAACACACAACGATACTTTTCAAGGCGTTTTTTTCAATAATGAATAAAACCTCGACCATGCTTACCGAAAATCCAAGGACGCTATTAATATATACACTTAAAGGAACTATATAGCCAAAGAAAAATGAACATAAGCAAAAAACGTTGTAACGTTGTTAGGGTAAAAAGCGCCACATATGCATGTATCAATGTCCCACCATGGACATTTTCCTGATTTTTCTAACAAATTTATCAAATATTTTGTTAAAACAATTTGAGTTTTTGATAATGAACTATCGTTAAGCTGCGTACTTCGTTACCTTCAGGCAATAAACAAAATGTTTTGTTCTGCTGAAATAGCTTTACCGAAGTATGATAGGTATTTTATGGAAAAAAACAGCAAGAAAGCCTCAGCGATACTCGGGTTTAACAGCATCAAATTTCATACGAAACAATACAAATGTATTTCTGTATATCAAAATGTAATCCTATCTCAAATATAGTGTGTTTATTTAGAGTGCAAATTAGAATAAGTCTATTGAAATACAAAAGTCGGTACAAGAGAATTCCTCAACTTATTATGTATAGGTACTGATAACGTATTCAAATTAAACATTCAAATTAGCTCGTCGGAAGATATAAGGAGTAGATTTTAAATGCTGAAAAAATGTCAACCCACTTAGTGATATAATTAAATTGAATTGAATGAACACTTCTCATTTTCCAAGTACGGATTGCCCATAGTGACCGAATCAGATGTTGATAAGTTAGTTTTCTATTAATAAACAGTGCATATATATATATATATATATATATATATATATATATATATATAAATATATATATATATATATATATATATATATATATATATATAAATATATATATATATATATATATATTCTCTATTAAATCTTTAATACAGGAGAAGAGATTGATTCTCAAGGAAACAATTGCACGGAAACAAAAGAGAAATCAGTTTTTCCTAAAGATCCAAGTCTGATTTCGCAAGATAATCCACCCGCGAAAGATCATACAACCGATCTTGAAAATGAACAACAAAAAGAACAAGGCGGTTCAGAGGCTCTCCGAATGGCACACCAAGTTGCTTTCAGTGAACCAGCTAATGAAAATGCCTGTAAAGCAATAAATAATTTGAACGAAGAACATAATGATTCCGAGTCTCTAAAACAAAACTCTGAAGAGTCTAATAATGCTTATACCACAAGGTCTGAAATTAAAAATCAAGGAATAGCAGACGATACATCTTCTCAAATAAGTGAGACAAGACATGAAGGGATAGTTCCATCAATTCAAGTCGCAGTCACAGACTCTGTTAACAATGAAGCATTTCGACACAACGATATGGAGCAAGCAACATCAAATATTCGAAAGATAGATACGTCTACACGAGATTCTTTAATCTCAAAGGAACAGGATACAAGTGGATCAGGGACTAAAGATGTGGATCCTAATATATCCAAGGAGTCGGTACATGGCAACGACGAATCACGACTCGTTCATCAGTTGGGAGCAAATATACCTGGTGATTATGAGAACCTTGATTAATTAGGAAATGGAAATTAATCATAACAAGTTCTTACTTAAATTTGATAGTGTATCTTAATTCATTATTAACTGTTTTAGCATTTATAGCAAACAATTCAAGTGAAAATGACGAAACAAATACGATAATAATATATTTAAGCTTGAACGAAATATGATGGATAATTTATGATAAAAATAGGAAAAAAAGCCGCAGCTTTTTCTATAAATCACCATGTAACCATTTACAAAATATAGTTTTGTTCATTTAGAGAACAACCAACTGCAGATAAAATGTCATTGACTGAAATACAAACACATGCATTGGAAATATATTTCAAACAAAAAGTGAAAAAAAAACAACAACAAGAATCTCTCTTAGAAATAGTTAATATATTACCTCCAATGTTAAATACTAAATCACTTATAAACTATAAACCTATTTTGAAAGGAATGTTCAACTGTAAAAAATATATTTATTTCTTTTAACAAGGAAGTGCTAGGTCAGATATGCTTACCTTTTCTAGGGATGTTATTAGTAATGATGTCTGTTAAAAATAGATAATAAACTATTTAAAATTATGTTTGGGTGATAAATGGGTGATTACGAAATAATATGTACACCTCTATTACAGAAGAAGCTATTGATGCACAAGGTAAAGATTACACGAAAAACGTAAAGGAATCAGTTTTTCATAAAGATCCAGTTCTTATTTCGCAAGGTAATCCACCCGCGAAAGATCATACAACCGATCTTGAAAATGAACAACAAAAAGAACACGGCGGTTCAGAGGCTCTCCGAATGACACAACAAGTTGCTTTTAGTGAACCAGCTAATGAAAATGCCTACATAGCAATAAATAATTTGAACGACGATGATGATGTTTCCGAGTCTCATAAAAAAAACTGTGAAGAGCCTCATAATGCTTATACCGGAAGTTCTGAAATTAAAGATCAAGGAAAAGCAGACGATATATTTTCTCAAATGAGTGAGACAAGCCATGATGGGATATTTCGATCTGTTAAAGTCGCAGTCACAGACGCTGTTAACGATGATGATGATGGAATACGAAATGATTTTGAGCAAGCAACATCAAATATTCGAGTGATGGAATTGTCTTCAGGAGAAACACTAACCGGACAGGAACAGGATACAAGTAAAAAGGGGTTTACAGATATCGAATCTATAAAATGCGAGGAGTCGGTGACTGGAAAAGAAGGACCAAGACTTGTGCTTCAGTCGGAAACATTCGGAGCAAATATTTCCGGTGAATCTGAAAACCATGATTCATTAGAAAATGGACAGCAATCATACATGCCTTACCCTACAGACAAAGGTAATAATAATATTTTGATTATAAAAAATGAAACAAGGGTGCGTGTTTTTGTTACGATTTATTACAGCATTGTGTTAAAGCTTATTGAATGTATTGTTTTACGATTACAATTATCAATAACTTCCATACTCACTGAATAATTGGCTGCCGTATAAAAAAGAAGAATCATACATATGTTATGGAAGCGGGAACTGATATAGGCATTTATATTCAGGTAAGTCTCGATATGTAAACACAGCCAAAGGTATGAAGTGTGAATCCAATCAAATAATTAAATATCAAATCATATTATAGGGTTTAGAAATAAACAGTTCAGCGCCATGCTGGATGACAGTGGACATTTACAGTAGATTTCAAAACCAATCTGTTAGAGCTCTTACTGACCTCACCAATAGGCATAATAACTAGGGCCGTGAAGTGTCTTACTTATCTTTACCCGAGCAGACAACTAAGGTAAAACAATAGTCAAAAAAAGTTACGGTCAAAAAACAGAAACGCATATATGTTTCGGAAGCAAAAGTATCAAATTAAAACTTGCAGCGTAACATTTAAAAACCAACGGAGCTGTACGATAGAAGAGTTGTTTAAACAAGATAAATGATAGAAATACGATATAATCTACTTTTTTATTTTTTCTTATTTTGAACTCTCAACGTTTATCGATAACGGCCTGCCAAATATGATTGCGGACAAGGGAAATCTTAGGAAAATCAAATATTTTTAAAAATAACGTTTTAACAATGATGACAGGCTTTTATGCCGATCGGTACCCTCGAGACATTATATTGTATTCGTATTGGCTGATCAAGACCCAAAGCATCTTGGAGTAAAGAAGAAAGTCATTAAAACATATTTTGTTATGAAATTGATTCTTTGATTAAAGTAAGAGTGTGTGGGATGTAAGGCTAGATTATGCTCTTGATGTTACTTAAATTCATTTCTTTCTGATAATTAACTATGATAAAAAAGCGCTCACTGCGAAAGCATATCTTTCTTTCATTACCTAGCATTTAATAAACTCCTTTGGTATGAAGGTTGTAAACACACATATATGTATGGGACAAAATCATTGCGGAATAAGAATTAGAGGAAACCTGAATACAGTTTTGATTTACGTATAATTCAACATATATATGTGCCACAGTGATAAAATTGAAACTTTATAAACGATGCCTATAAACATGAAGTCATTGCTCAAATAGTAATCATGTTTCGATTGAAAAACCAGTCTTGTTTATTTGGTGTTGTTGGTAATTTAATATGGGGTATACGTGTAACTTGTTTTGTCTTTACATTACAGAAAATAAATGAAACTCTCTTTGTTGTTGACACGCGGATCTTAACATGTTCTAACGTAAATTTGATAGTGCATCATAATGCATTATTACTTTTTGAATGATAATAAACAATCCTATTTCAGCGTTTATAGCAAACGACTCACGTACAAATGATGATACAAATACTAAGTTACGAGATCCAATCCGAACGGGTGATTTTGGAATTCAAAAAGACAATGCCGAAGATGTCGCAAGCCACAGAAAAAAGCCCAAAGATAAAACTGAAGATACAACCACCGAAAACCAAAATAATGGGCCTGAAACAAGTGATGGTGCAGCTAAAATCTCAGAACGATTGCAAAGCTCTGAGACAGATATCGGCCAACGGGTCGATTCAAATCAAATGCCAAAACACGAAAGTAAGAATTCTCATTTGCCATTAGCTCAAGCGAATACTGCTAAACAACAACCAAAAGGATCAGATGCAAAGAGTGGGCCACAGGCTGTTAAAAATAAGCAAATTACAAATGAAACAGGAAAAGGGGTAAAATTATCAAATATCTTGTTATTAGAAACACATTCCCACAATAGTCTTAAGTTGATGTATCTAACATAGGTTAATTATTTATCGACACTTGTTGTTGTATTTGAACTGTTACTTAAATACCCAAATACTCGTAATTATATGTCATTGATTTTTAATAAAAACCTTGGATTTAAAACATAACAAATATATTCTCCAGTTTATGTTACACAAACGTGCATAAAATGAAAACTATTTAACGCAAGCCACGTGCTACATATATAGTTAATGGTTTATTGATATGGTTAATTGAGCTGACCTGAACTATAACAAAATAGGTGCTACATTATAATATAAACAACAATATCATTTGCAAATGCAACTTAAAATTACAATTAAATTACAAAAGTGCGACGTTTCTGAATATATATCAATTAAAGGTGTTCTGTATTAAACACACTCTTTTAAATAATATACATGTGAACACTTTTGATGCAGATAATGAATTCACAGAAGGGACAGACCACTAACAGGTACACATTGAAGTGTTACTCTGAACTTTAATTAACAATTATTATGTTTCAAAGTGTTCAGACTATAGCAGTTTTTATTAAATAAATCAAAGTTAAATAGAAGTAAATATATTCAAACAATCAAACTAAAGTGCCTTACGAATAAAGCTTGAAAAATATTACGTCGTTATTGGATGGTCATCCAGAGAAATCGGTAAAATTACCAATAATTGGTTACGCTTTTCATCGGAAATTTTGAATACAAAGTGTATTATTAATTAACTGTTTAAAATACGAAGATTTTATTAAAAGCATGGATAGTCATTTTTAATTACATGGGTTCGTTCCATTTAATTTCATTGTTTTATTTAACTTGTTTTCTTACTATAGTAAGTATGTTGACTTATCCAAATATTACAGTTTTGTTAGTAAATTCATTTAACGACAACTTTCAAACGTACCAAAATATGTGCGCATTGCCTCTTAAGACCTACGTTTTTTATGTATACTTTTATGGATGACTTGTAAATGACTAATTTAATATTGTCTCATAAAAAACGATTCCTGTTTTAGGGATATGGTAAAAACCATTTTTCATGCCTTAGTTTCCAAGAAACTATTGGTAGATGGGGCCGAGGTTGTTGTGCAGTGCAAAGAATGGGACTCCAACGAAATTATTGCTACAAAAGGAAGGTACTTAAATAAGTTAAAACATTCACGCATCGTTCAATATCGTACCAATTATGAGCAAAACATTCGTATAATAAGATTTTGTGATGACTAGGTTTCCTTCGTTCAATTTGTGGATTAAATTATATATTGGCCATAATATATATGTTTAGTGCGCGCAAAACAATTATGTCATTTGACACCATTTTTTATAAAAAAATTACGGTCATGAATAATAACGAGTTAATTTCCATACATAATAAGTTCATCGGGTTATGAAAATCTGGTCATATGGGTTGATTATTTAATTCGAATGACGCATTGATGTGAACATGAGAGAAGATGTGTTAATATGCCCTTGAACGTGACGCTTCATATACATTCAAATGATTTTAACAACATTTGATTGTTTAGTCTAACTTGCCGTTTTGCTACAAGTTGTAATTAATAAAAAATTAATCTGAATTATCAACCGAGTTTCGAGGATCTATGCAAATAGTGGTTTTCAAACTTATCTTTTTAACAGTCGTATCAAAAATAGTTTTTCAACGGGAAATACAAATTGCGACCTGCATCCAAATAATCAAAATGTAATTTTCACTCCATGCAATTTGCTTTCAAAGACAAATGTATAACACAATTATTTTACTATACACACCGTACTAAATCGGTTGTAAAAGTATGCAAATAAGATGTATTCATAACTTACAAAAATGATGTGCGCTAACTGCTTCCAGTGAATTTACGTCATACAACTGGTTTAAGTAGGATATGCGATTTTCGTTTGTCCCATGCATGTCACTACTTTGGCCACACTGTTGATGAAAAGTATCAAAATATATTGTTATGTGTCTCGAAACACATTAACGCCTGTTTTTATTTTATTTCAGAACAGTGGACCATTTTGTTGAATACACGTACACCAGAAATATTCCATTGGAGATTTTTAAAAGAGGATTCGAGTACAAATACATTGCGGTAACGGCAAAACAGACAATTGATGAGGATTATTATTATATGAAGACAGCGAATAAGTATGACAAAGTTTACAGACTGTTTAATGCACCCAAAGTAGAACGTGGTACGTGATCTAGATTCGAATATCCTGTTTGTCGTAATTTAAGGAACCTTCTGACTGGAAACCGAAGTGATCAGACTTAATTATCAAAACGTTAATTTAATGTTTTCTCGTGTTATTTTGACCAACGAGAGGATTTGATTTTATCATAATTTCTCAAATTAAAAGTGTCGAAATAAGTGTACAGAGGTATACAAGCATCAGCACATTCTGTTCACCCAACATGATCGGCTGATTTTGTTACGGCGATAATTGTAACATATACTAAATTTCAGACAATAAACATCGATATGTTGCAATAAGAAACATTTTTGTTCACGATGGCTATCTTGTACTAGATGAGATATTAGGATCTGGTGTCGGAGCGTTTGTCTGTACGTCCGCAAAAAAATAGAAAATTTAGTCAAAAAGAAGAAGCAAGAAAAGCAGCCAGAAATGCTCTAGACATGAAACGTTATGTATCAAATATGAAGTCATGACATGATTATGCATAATCTCTCAATCGGTCAAATTAGTGATTGTAAAACAATAAATTTACCTTTAACACGGACGTCATTTAAAAAAAAAATCGTGAATGATCGCAATCATTTATATAAACATCAAGTCCATTGTAAATTTTTGCGCGCAAAATTGTATGTAAAATGTATGTGTCAAATGGTAATTGTATTGATAATTAAAGTTACAAGTACACAGGTTCACGACAGTATGCCAATTTTTGTCAACCTTCGTTTGAAATGGAATATGGATTGGGATTACCATTTGCCCAACGTGCGTCGTACTTCGGCTGGAAACTTTTCATTGACCGACATTTGTTTCCTAAACAACTTGGACGATTTTTATAAAACTTCGCATTCATGATTTTTGGGATAAACACTGGCCACATGCCTGTACAGTTAATTTACCTCATCGTGTTAAGTATGGCAAAGAACTATGAACAATAAGTAAAATGTATGCTTAAAGGCGTGTTCATTTTCGATGATATAACAACAATATTTTACTTTTACACTGCTTCTATATAAATGAATAAAACAGTATATTGTTTTCGACAAAATCATATAAGTAACTAAGAAACAGTTTTAGAGTGTTTGTAAATCATATATCATAACATTATTATACATACACAATTATATTATACACAATAAACATTTCCAGTTACAAACAAAATATTTGAACACTGATATTTAGAAAATCATATAGGCATAGCAATTTACTCATTTGATCAATGGATGAATTCATGATGTTTTATTCTTATTAATATTACCTCATATCATTATAAATATGTGTAAGAAATGTCTTGAATGAAAAAATTGTTGTAAAGAAATGCATTTGTTTTAATTGTAGATTTATAAACAATTCATGTTAGATAATGTTTATCACAATAGTTATATTAATGCATATTATTAAATTGGTTACATGGGAATTTAAATGTGTACACATGCGGATACACTTAGTACATCTAATTGCATTACGATTAATACAACGTGTTTAAATCACAGGCAGCAGTATCATAAATTTGCCCCCCCCCCCCCCGGAACCCTACCCCCCCCCCCCCGAGCTTGACCCCAGGGGTTCCAGATTGTTAAATGTACACCTATTGTGTATGGTTTGACTTTTCAACAACGAATATTGACAAAAATACAGGTAGGGTCCCGGGGGGGGGGGCAAATTTATGATACTGCTGCCTGTGGTTTAAATATGTATCCGCTTATTTGTTTTCTTGTTATGATTTATAATCTATATTACTTTTATTGTATGACCACAAAACTAAATTGAAGAATATTGCTTTCTTATGTTTATATTTTCTGAAGTGTACACATGGCATCAATTTGACGGACTGGTGATTAAGGCTCCCGGATGGTTTGAGTACTTGCTAGACCTGTTCAGTGGTTCTTCGAATGTGAATTTGAAACTGTTTGTTTCTACGTTCACTCCATGCTGGTTCACACTTGACAAAGACGTTGCCTCATTACCAGAAACATTTCAGCATTCATTAGAGTACATCGATGCCATCATTCATGGTCTGCAGAATATTTATGTGCATGATGCCAAAGTGTTTGAAAATGAGCAAATACTGATCAAACAGGTACATTATTAAATACATCATGTTATGTTATTAATTGACCTTCATAATGTTATTTTTTATCAATACTTAATATCGTTGCACCAAAATTTTAGTCCTTGCGTTCTTTCAGGCAAAAGTTCGTATATAATTAAGTATACCATGACTAACGTACGCACATGTGTTTGTCAAATACATTTGCCACTGATTAATTGTAGATTGCGGATATACTACTTTCACAAGTTTTTAAAGGCTTAGAAGACCAAGACCATATCAACCGAGTTGTAAGAGCAATGGCAGTTGCGATTATTTGCAACCGATTGCAGTTTGTGCTTTCACAGGCACAATGGCAACTTATATGTAGATGCTTAAGTGTGTATCCCGACCCAAAGGTGTCACAATGCCAAGAACAGGACCAATTGATGAAATACTTCAGAGAAGAGTATTTTTTATTTTATTTTGTTGGATTGAACGTGTTTTATGCAGTATGAAACTGATCTAATTACAATTTATTTTTAGGAAACACTTTAACATGTACTATGCACTTAATAATTATTGATTTCAGAGAGTTAAAAAAGGGCTTAACGTATATTGTGGGCTGTTCAGAGATGTATCCAAAAGACCCTTCGTGGATGTTTTGCCTCCCATTACTCCATTTTGCCTTTGGTCTGTGTCAGCCGTACAGTCAACCTTCAGAGGACATGAATCACTCTGCGCAAATTCCAAACTGGTGGGGGACCGTTCAAATTAAAAAAACAGTCGAAGTATTCTCGAATAATAGCGCACAGTGGAAAATGTGAGAAATTTGTTTTTTATTTCATTATTGCGTTTAAAATAGAGATCGCGCATTGAGGTTATGCTCATTGTTCCATTGTCCACAATCGTATTTGATCTCCTGACTGTCTTGTCCAACTATGTTTAAAGTTGGAATAGAGAAGACAATAATAAATAACTATAGGTAAATATCATTTTCTGAGCAATTTACACCGTATCCATCCATCCATCCATCCATCCATCCATCCATCCATCCATCCATCCATCCAATCCATCCATCCATCCATCCATCCATCCATCCATCCACCCACCCACCCACCCACCCACCCCACACCACCCACCCACCCACCCATCCATCCATCCATCCATCCATCCATCCATCCATCCATCCATCCATCCATCCATCCATCCATCCATCCATCCATCCATCCATCCATCCATCCATCCATCCATCCATCCATCCATCCATCCATCCATCCATCCATCCATCCATCCATCCATCCATCCATCATCCATCCATCATATCTATCTATCTATCTATCTATCTATCTATCTATCTATCTATCTATCTAGATATCACTCTCCCTCTTCCTCTATCTGTATATGTCTCTGTCTCTGTCTCTATCTCTATCTCTTTCTTCTCTCTCTCTCTATATCTCTCTCTCTATCTATCTCTCGATCTCGTCTCTATCTCTCTCTATCTCATATATCTATCTATCTCTTCTCTGTCTTTGTCTATCTGGCTCTCTGTCTCTCTGGCTCTCTGTATATGGTCTCTCGAGACTGGAGGGAGACTGGCTGGAGAGCGTACCGATGCGAGAGCAGCGACTAGAGTAGAGAGAGCCGATCGACCGCGGTGGGAGATAGCGCGATAGAGAGAGAGGAGGAGAGAGATGCGAGACTATCGCGAGAGCAGGCTAGAGAGAGCTAGATAGAGATGCTAGAGTAGCGAGAGCGCGCAGAGGAGTATCTCTCTCTCTCTCTCTCTCTCTCTCTGTCTCTCTCTCCCTCTCTCTCTCTCTCTCTCTCTCTCTCTCTCTCTTCTCTCGCTCTCTCTCTCTCTCTCCTATCTTCCCTCTCTCTCTCTCTCCCAATTTAACAAATCCAAACATTAAGCCGAATATTACAAATAAACGAAAACATGTGTTTGCATGAGCTAACTATCGGTGATTATTGACTTTATGATAACTGTTGTAGCTGATACTCAATAACAGTCATAGTTTGTAAGATATTATCATCATGTTCTTGTGTAAACATGCACACATCTAATGCACATAAATATAAGTTTGTTTTTAATCAATTTATGTTTGAGTGATATTCGGTTGAAAATAAGAAAGTATGTTTAGCAATTAAAGGTTATTCTACATAATAAATTTTTCATTTAGTTTACCAATCCAAGTCAGATTTTTGTAAGTAGGTATTAGTATGAACTAAAGATGTTAGCATCAGTTACAAATTGTGAATTACGAGTTTAATTTCAGAAAACTGCAGGATGTCATCACAAAGATGTATCCTCTCTTTGAAATGGACATGTACCTACCAAGAAGCATAGTAGCTGCCTTAAAACCCACGGAGTTAAAGCAAATATTAGACGATACTCTTGTTCAATTTCCCATTGAAGTGTGTGTTGCATCACTGCTCTTTTGGTGCAAATATACCGAACATCGGCAGAATAGCAGTTCTGATAAATGCATTATCACAGCCACTGAGAAAACCGAGAAGGTATATGCAATATATAAATTATATTTTATATTACATTTAAAGTTATTAACTTGGTAAACTATTTTAACTATTCAAAAAATTGTAAGTCAATCATAAAAATATATTTCTAATATAATTGATCTATAAAAAATAAATAGCAATTGTCTAAAACCGTTTGCAATTCGTTTGATAGAATCTTACAAATTGTATTTTTGCTTTTAATTTTAATTTTAACGTTCTTTATCTTTAAATGTGTTGTCATGTAAAATAAATTGTATTCTTCAGTTAAGAAATCTTTGTTTAAGAGATTGTTGAATCTTTTGAAAACTATTATGACAGTATGTTTTTGTTAAAATGCATAAATTATTACGACTATTTCACACAATGTTGTTATGTAAAATAAATTGAATCCTTCAGGTAAGAAATCTTTGTTAAAACGATTGTTAATGGAATTTTGAAATGTGTAATGACAGTATGTAATTGTTAAAATGCCTTTATTATAACGCCTGCTTCGCTCGTTTCACAATTGGGACCAGCAATTATGAACATAATAATTATCTAAGCGTTAAAAGAGCGGTTTCTCCGTTCAAATGATGTATTAGCACGTCACCGGAGGTATTGATATTGCTTATGAATGCTAAGATTTAATAACGGTGTATCCGATTTATAAAAGCATAATATATGTACGTATTTATTTCATTCACGTACTTCATTTTTCAGGTTGTTTCTGAGTGTTTACAGCTGCTTTTGCATCATTTGCAAAACATTGACGTCGACGTTATGTATGTGCTTGGTTATATTATACTATATAATACACATTTTTGATACTATATGTGTGCATCTCGATCAAAATATTGAAATTATTGAAAAATCTCATAACAATCAATTCAGTAGTATATTTGTATAATTAAATTATTAAATAAAAACCAAATCATTTAATCGTTTTCTATTTCGTGGTTTCGTTATTCGATTAACCTTTCAGGTAAAATATACCATAAGCTTCATCGTTTCATGACGGTTCTTAAAAAGCAATGTATTCAAATTATATCTGTGTATTGTGTGAATTTGATAAATGGCTCCAATAATGCAATGTTTATAAGGTACAATTACTCTTCAGATGCATTTTAAAATTTTCAAAATCAAATCTTTATTTAACTTTTGTTTTGTTTGTAAGATGATTATATACATTTAAGGTCTTTTCCAAGAATGTCCATGGCCTACAAGATATGCAAGGATGCAGTTGAAACATTCCATTCCTCGAATAAAGCATTTAAGGTTTTGCCTTGGGCGAAACTTTATATCCACTGCGTTTCATTGTATGCTACAAAAATGTCGCGACATGGAGAAGAAAAAACGCAAATCGAAAATCCAAAGGACGAGACGCACTATCATGTATTTGAAATCATAAAACGGTGGCTTAAAACATTTTCTTTTAACCAAAGCACCCACTCGATAAATGATGTAAAAACGGACTTGAAAGTAAGCATTCTTATTTATTTTGACTGAATATTTAAATTGTTTTAAACGCTGTTGATTTGTGTCAAGAATCGCTTGTATTATCAACTGTACGAATAAAGTATGCACACGTGTACATTTATCTCTCTTGTGGCGGTGACATACACGATGGAATAAATAACAAAAACAAAACAGCAACGCAGATGAGTAAAACAGCTTAACTTTTGTATTTGTAGATATGGAATAGTGTGTTCTTTGACCATTCGGAGTCTGATACATTATTTGTCAAGTGGCACAGATATTTGAATCACCTTTTAGAAAGCGAGCTGAAAAAGCGGGTGAGTAAAATTTGTATTGTTGACAACGGACATTAAATTATTTATACCAAACGTATAATCATTAGAGCAACGTATAATTCAATTACTATACATTAGTCATTGTCACCAATAAATGGGTCATACCCGTATTTTTTTCAGATTTCAGGAACAGACACCAGAAAAAAAGAGTTTGTTAAACTGTACTGCGAAGAGGTGGAACAATTCACAAAACCAATGCAAGAGTGCCTTACCACCGTGGCTTTTGAAGTGGGTTAACTATTTAACATACGTGACTGCATCTATAAAAGCTTTATCGTTTCAAACTGTTTTAGTAATTAAACATACATTTACAATGAAGTACAACTAAACGATCGAATCACATTACACATATCATATAGGATGGGCCTCTTTCTTAATCATGATCTTATATTTTCATCAGCTGCATAGTTTTCTACTGACACAACTTAACGATCGGATACTGAAGATACTGCTGTTTTGCCTCCTGCTTTTCTTTTCGTTTACATGTTAGTTTAAACCTATTTATTTTAGCTAGATTGAGTCGAAAGCCTCAGGCTTATTGAAACGCTCTCGACTCCGTTTACTGGGCCTAGAACCAGTACTTGGTGTATTCGGGGGAGATCTAAAGATCGCTCCCACAGTGGGGATCGAACTCATGACCTCCCGGTCGCTAGGCGGACACCATATCCATACACCATATCCATTACACCACGGCGACCTCTAAGTTTACATGTTGGATATGATAATCAATAGATACATGATAATGGTTACTTTTTTATGAATTGTATTTCAATTTACTTTTCCTGAAGTTGGGTTTCAATTGTATCGATGAAAAGTATTTGAAATTTTATAAATCTTTAGTTTCACTTATATACGGGTACCATTTCTTCAGAATGTTTATTTTTGTTTATTTATCAACGTTTGATTTATTTTGGAAAAGAAAAATCGTACAAACCCATTTTTAACTTACAACTCACTCAGACATATGTCATAATAATGAGTCTGCTAATAAAATCACTACAACAACTTCTTCTACTACTACTACTACTACTACGATAATAATAATAATAATAATAATAATAATTATTATTATTATAATAATAATAATAATAATAATAATAATAATAATAATAATAATAATAATAATAATGATAATAATAATAAAAATAATGACAATAATAACAATAATTATAATACTAATGTTTTTTTTCCATCTTTGGTATGTTGTTTCATCAGGCTATCGACGGAGGCTATACTGTCAATTACCAAACAATGAATACACACGAACGGAAACATCTTCGGGAATTGATGACCAGACTTTTCAAAACGCAGTGGGGAGCGGTAGTGGGCAAATGTGATGAACATAATCAAGAAACTGTCGTTTTTAACATGGCATTAAACTGGCCTCCCGTACAGTTGTTTCTTCGTAACAGAGGTTTGCAAAACATTTTAAAGGTTGATTGATAATATTCCGGATAACGAGCGCGACTGTAATGGTTTTATGTATCATGATTGTAATATTGAATGTTATCTATTTGGTTAATTCACATTATGTCTTTAAATAAATTTTGAGGGACGTCTTGTGGAAGTCATAAGAAAGGTCAGAGTCAACATTATTGTATTAGTCTTTATAACGTTTTGCATAAACACTTGCTAAAAATTTACTGGTTTCCCATACAACTCGTTTAAACTTTGATTACTTCCAATTGTTCATTTACAATTTCTGTAGTAAGTCAAATGATAGTTTAATAGGTAGTCAAGTTAAACCAAATTATTGTTCTGGGAACATTAATTAGGCCTTACCTAAATAGTGTATTTTGCTTTAGTTACCAACTCAATTCATCTGTAAGTTTCAAATATTATCCTTACAATAACCTTTATGTCTGAATATTGTTTGCCATTTCGAAACGATTAGTTATTGCTTTCCGTACACGAATTGAAACCGACGTCCAAATACCAATCTGCAGCCAATTACCAAATAAACATATGACAAACATGGTTAACACAAACACTAGCTAAAACGACCATAAAGAAAATTAGAATTCGAGATCGCATTTGAACGATGAAATGATTAATGAGTGACACTTAGTTCAATTACAGTAACTACAAACATCGTATTAACGACGATAATGCACCTATCATGGTAAATTGATAAATATTATATACTTACAGCGGAAGAACGTGACAACCAGTTGTTGAATCCAGATTGTATAACGCTCCTGGATATAATTGCTCAGACATGTGATAGTTACTGGGATTCCCTTTTGAACGGCCATATTGATATTGGAAAGCTGAAAACCCTCGGGATGCATACAGAAGCGTTTTCAGACATTATGAAATTACTTCGACCAAACGACAGCAAAATAAAAACTCTTGTGATCAAAACATTGAATACTCGCTTGATCGAGTGCAATGCATTTGAGCGACAATCAAGACTTATGGCTATGTTTTTGAATCACTGCAACGGCATCAACAATGGTACCCGTCTTTTTTACATTTAAGGTTATAGCTGACGTAGCACTTTTTGAACTAATTTGTTGTTTAAACCTAGACAATGTTTATGTATTTTGTGTTTATGTTAATTGCGCAATGTGTCTGTCTTTTAAAGTGAAAACAGATGCCATAGATGAAGTTTTAGCAGAGGTTGCGCAATATGATGAACTACCACTGAACAGGTATTGTGAGACGGCAACTGTTACAGTTGAATTTTTACAACAAGAACCACGCATCAAAGCGTTTGATGTGCCGAAAGTTGTGACCGATATTTTACCAAAGATGTTCGAATTGGAGAAAAGTTTTGTTTTCGAAAAAATGTGGAGTGAAACCTGTAAATCTGTCGGACAAACCTGCGCCACATATGATGATATCATAACAAATATTTGGGATCCTGCAGAAAAACGGTAGTGTTCCACCTGCACCATAAATAACAAATAAAACAACAGCATCATAGTAAATACGATATTCGTATTGATTCCCGCTTTAAAATATATGATGAGCTATATTATAAAGTGTTCATATGCTTTATCTTTTTTTAACGCAGATGGAGTGCATTTGGCACGCGTCTGCAAGAGGGCGACATGTGCTTTGAAGAATTTGACGAGATTTTTTCTTCGCTTGACAATCAAGGAATAATTCGTGAAAGTCAAATACTAGGGATTTCTGATTTCGCGGCACATGCGCGGATAAAACAGCTACAGTTATTTAGGCAGATTCGATCTTGTGTAGATGGTGCATTAATACTATTAAAAATTCAACAGCAATTTGACCTCACTGGAGACTTTGCTCCTATGCATAATATTGCAAAGGTACATAATATTTGTTCGTATAAATTTAAATAAATGTGTTAAATTTAGTTTCATTAGTCAAATTTCTAAATTAATAAAATCCGTTGTAAGCGCGAAGACTTCCACAAAATCGCTTAAACAAGCGAACCAGCAGCAAAATGTTTTTGTTTAATTTTAATGAGACAACATGTTCTAATTATAATGTAGAGATACCGATACACGCTGTTGTTGTTAACGATTATGTACCTACACACTACATTTTGAGTTAATGTATAATACCTATCGACAATAATAACTTGCAAATCCTTAATATGTCCAAGCAAATATAAAAAAAAAATTAATTAATTAATAGATAAATACATATATAAATAAATGAATAAATAAATAAATATATATATATATATATATATATATATATATATATATATATATATATATATATATATATATGATTTTGTTTGTTAAATACAGCGTTTGGACAAAAAGTTCAAGATGAAAGATTTCAGCGACAGTTTCATAGAAACGTTCGATGTACTGAAAGATATTTCTATGGAGAAGCTGGTGTGCTTAGAGGCGTTTGTTCAGAGCTACAATGTTGTCCAATGGATAAAAGAATCCATGAAAACATGTATGTTTTCATTTTTATTTGTTATGTAAAATCACATGATATTTAAATTCAACGGCTTTCATAATATAGCAGCAGCAATCAGAAACATATCTTTTCTTCGTATGCAACATCTTCGGAAAACAATAAAATGTGTAAAAAGAATGTGTTTATTAAATAATTTCGGAATATCGTCTCATATTAATGCTATTTATCGTAAGTGTACTTGCTTCGGACCTCTGTCAATTATAACCTGTTTATGAAAAATATACAGTAAATATGTGTTCAGAAATAGTAATAGACAAACATCAAATGTATATGTGAATTATGCTTATGTTCTACATGTAATAAAGCAGTAATTATTTAGACCGTTAGGAATCATAGTTTTTAATTAATGTATCCAAAAATGTTTCTTTGCATAAACGGTCTAGATTGTTTTCAACAACATCAAAAGGTTGAAAAGAGAAATCACATAAAGTGCAATCATCGTGAGTAGATCCAACATGTGTATCAACATGAACATTGGATTTATTGAACAGTTCAAGTTGTCGATATCAAATATATGGCTATTCATTGTGCGGGATACATTTTGATTAGTTTGCACGACGTATTGTCTATTGCAATTTTTACATGTAATCAGATATGTAACATTACGTGTAGTGCAATCAACATCATAGTGTTAATCTAGGATAAACCAGTAACATTACTTTTGAATTTGGAACATGTTTCGATAGTTTTGCAGTGCGTGCATCTTCGTCGTTTACATTAACCAGAGATATGTATTTGAGTATTGTTATAAGACTCTGAACATTTCACAAGACTGTTACGTAAATTTCATTGGTAGTATATAGGTCTCAATAAGCTTAAATGAATGTAGGGATGTCACACTTTCCTCATCTGTTAATCTTAATAAATCGCAGTATTTGTGTAAAATTTTTAGGAAGT